>NC_142599.1:34693280-34849113 GCF_965207765.1 Zootoca vivipara
GCTCCACCCACTTTGCCTGTGGCTCCACCCACCACTGACATGTGGCCCCTCAAAAGTTGCCCAGAAGTTGCCTCAGGCTTTGAAAAAGTTCTGGTGGTAGGAACATTCTTGGGATATGATTCTTATCTTATCACTGTTACTTTAAAAGTAACAAAATGCTGATTAAATGAAAGGCAGGGGGACATTTTTGGATGACCACCAGTTTAGCAATTTGGTCCCCCGCCCTCCCCAAATTAAACTCTTCCGGCCTGCAGCTCCAATCCAAAACAACATTTAGATATTTTGGGAAGGTTTCAATATCACTCCTTCCCAAATGTCCCATCAGCAGAATAACCTGATGGGAATGAAGAAGGGGTGAGGGAAGAACTCTTAGCAGGTCAGCGAGATGTCTCTCCAGCATTTTTGTTACCATTACAAAAAAAAAGTATCCCAGGACACTGCAGGGATTCGTTCATAAATGAGCCACAGGGATTCATTCACATAATGACCACAGCCATTCATTCATAAAATAACCTGGGATCCATTCATAAAATAACCATTGCAAAACATGGCAGATATTCTGAATGCGATCATTTCCCACTCGTCTCCATGGCAGGGATGTTCTGCTTCCACCCTATTGGCCAAGCTTCTTATGTCATCAAATGGACCCCATCCAGGTGCCCAGCAGTCCATTCTGCCCCACCCTTGGAATTCTTTCCAGGGAGCCTTCTGCCCTTAGATTGCCACTCCACTTGCCAGCTGCGTATATGTGACACGTCACTGTCAGCTGCATCGCTCCGGGGTGATAAGGCAGGAAAGCGTGGGAGGCCGTTGCCACCCACCACGATAGGGAACCAGGACAGGTGCCGCAAAAAACTCTTGCCCAACCACCCGGGAGCTGGTCTCTCTGGCCCGTCCTGACACTGCAGAGGAATGTTCCGAGGCCGATGACGGCATCCTGCAAATTAGCCACACATGAGCAAGAGGAAACAGAAATAACTTGTCTCCTTTAATTCTAGCAGCAAGGGGGGGGTTAGCCAACATGGTACCCCCCCGGGTGTCCCTGGGCCCCGGCTCCTGGTACAAAAGCACCCGCTTAGGGCAGAATTTGGTACACCGACATTTCAAATGGATCAGAGAGATGGAGCAAATGTTTTCTCCCACAGACAAGCCGGCTGAAGAGGAGCAGCCCTGGGGTGTGAGGTTTCAAAGGTGTTTTGTACCTAGCAGACCGAGCAAGAGAGGGCTTGCCCATGCCACACCCTCGGCGGGTTTCTCCGTTCCTTCCCACCTAGTCTGGCAAGCTCTCGCAAGGTTGATTCAATTTTTGACTGGCCCATCCAGTCCAGCGTCCTGTCCTCGCAGCAGCCAACCAGGTGGGAAGCCAGCATGCTGGGCGCACCACAGCAACTCTCCCCCACTTGCAATTCCAAAGAACACATGACTCAGAGCCTTGGCTGTTTCCAGCGTTTAGCATTCTGCGGTAGACTGCCTTAGAACGTGGAGGTTCTCTTCTGAACATAGCAAGAGTTCTTCCTTACCTGGAAGGTTCCTGCCATGCCATCGCTATCTACCTATGACGCTGGCTGTTGTGGGAGTCCTCTCTCCTCAAAGAAGAGGCTTCAGCACTCTGCACATGCTTAAAGGTGCCCTCCTATTTCCTACAAATATGTATTTCCTGGCCTGTTGCTACAAATACCTGAAGGAGCATCTCCACCCCCATTGTTCTGCCCGGACACTGAGGTCCAGCTCCGAGGGCCTTCTAGCAGTTCCCTCATTGCGAGAAGCAAGGTTACAGGGAACCAGGCAGAGGGCCTTCTCGGTGGTGGCGCCCGCCCTGTGGAACGCCCTCCCATTAGATGTCAAGGAAATAAACAACTACCTGACTTTTAGAAGACATCTGAAGGCAGCCCTGTTTAGGGAAGCTTTTAGTATTTGATGAATTATTGTATTTTAATATTTTGCTGGAAGCCGCCCAGAGTGGTTGGGAAAACCCAGCCAGATGGGTAGGGTATAATAATAATAATAATAATAATAATAATAATAATAATAATAGTCTGATCTAAGTCACAGCATGCTAGAGAAGCCCAGCTGTCAATCCTCTTCCAAATTCCAGTTTATTATTTAGAGCTCATCAGCAATTTTAAACAGGTTGCTGAGGCAGTATAACAGGCTGGAATCCTGTGGGCCTGGGAACATTTTAATTACTGCTTCCATTTCATCCCAGCTAGGAGCAAATGTGCTGTGTTCCAACTCTAACCCTTAACCTTACTTTTGGGGGTGTACTTGGTTGATGATAAAAACAATCATTCAAATAATAATAATAACAATAGACCCCCCGCCCCACCCAGAGTTGTGTCATTCTGGCTTTTTATTCTGTGGCTGAAGACCCCATTGCAAATTTGGTGGCTGCCTACACACTTATCTGTCCCTGGCATTCTTTTTTTAGAAATGAGAATTCATTTATTTAAAATATGTGTGCACCCCATCTCCATGATTGGGGCTCAAGGCAAATTTCTGGAGTAATGAATGATCGTGACAAAAATAAATGAATCAATGAGAGGAAGAGCAATAGGAAATAGGAGAAAGCAAGAGCAACTGAAATGGATAGTTGTGCCCCCACCCCCAGCTAGGAATAGAAGGATTTGTCAGTTTAGGTTACTCATTTTTGGATTCCTCATTTTTCCAATTTGAAATTTGAGTCTCCACATTTCTGCAGCAATTTTCAGGGTTTTTTTTTTTTAAAAAAAACCTCGTGAAAACCCACCAGCATTTTGGAGTGGATTTCACCTAATAATTACATTTTTTCCCCATACACAGTTTTGACAAAAGTACACATTTGTGTAATAAGCCCTTTCCCCTAATAAAATGCATTCTTCAAAGTTATTTTCACCAAGGCGTCAACTTTCATGCACAATTTCCCCTAATACATTATTTTTTTGTCAACCTTGGTTGGTTGGAGAACTGCGTTGCAAAATTCAGAGAAAGTTCAATTGTGAAAGACGGCTCCATTTCAATTCTCAAATCATTTCAGCAGCCGCAAACCTGATCGGCTTGCCTTCAAACTTGTACTGAATTTGAAAACCCGCCCCCATGCCTACTCCTCATCCTTCCAGTTCAAAAGAACATCCTCTTCCACTGAGTTATGGACGCTGCTTGTATTCCAAGCGCCTTTGCCCTGCCTTTTTGAAAATCCCTATTTGGAGATGGTCAGGAGCTGAGAAATAAACTCGCTTATGGAAGCTCTACTTCTGATGCTTCTTCTCGAAACATGGGGATCTCTAGATGGTGTTGGCTATTTATTTTAGGGTGGTTAGATGCATAGCCGGTTGTGGATCGGAAGTCTGCGTAGAAGCTTCCTTCCTGGCCGTAAAGACGTCAACTTTCAGAACTTACATGGAATGTCCCACAGAGCTATTGGCAGACCCACATCGAAACAGATTCATTTCAGTACAGAGGGGTGGGCAAACTTTCTTAGAGGACAGGCTGGGTACTTCAGACACACCCTCCGCGGAGAAGTCTCTAAGTCTGGGCAGACAGAGAAGACTATTCTTCATCGCCGCAGAGCTTTCTGTCCAAATGCTGCTCGTATTTGGTCAATCAAGCTGAAACTTGTTGCAGTTTTCTACCCCTCCCGTCGGCTGTTTTGACAGTTTGGCATGATCTGAGGCTCTTTCTGGAAAGTGTGCACTCCTTTGAACATACAGAGTCAGACCATTGATCTATCTTGCTCAGTGTTGTCTGGCAGCTGCTCTCCAAGTCTTCAGGGAGGAGACATTCCCAGCCCCACCTGGAAAAGCCATGGGGGGGGTGTTGATCCTGGCACCTTCTGCATGCAAGAGAGCTGCTCTGCCGCTGAGCCGCAGTCCTTATGCAAGTTGCCAATGTACCCGGTAGTCGGACATCTGCCTTGCATGTCGAAGGTCCCAAGTTCAAAATCTGGCATCTTAAGGTAGGTCTGCATCCTCCAGGTGGTGTTGAACTTCTGCTATCATCCGTCCTGACCGTTGTCTGAGGCTAATGGGAGTTGTAGTCCAAAATGTCTGAAGGCCACCAGGTTGGGGAAAGCCCTCAGTTAGATGGACCAAGGATCTGATTTGTTTATTCTGCAATGAAAGCCTGTGCATGCTTCCTTGGGAATAAAGTCCAGCTCTGTTCTGTGGGACTTCAGTCAGTGTGTAATAATAATAATAATAATAATAATAATAATAATAATAATAATATAATACCCTGCCCATCTGAGGATGTCATATAGAGGAGGGAGAAAGGTTGTTTTCTGCTGCTCCAGAGAAGCGGACACAGAGCAATGGTTCAAACTACAAGAAAGAAGATTCCACCTAAACATTAGGAAGAACTTCCTGACAGTAAGAGCTGTTCGACAGTGGAATTTGCTACCAAGGAGTGTGGTGGAGTCTCTTTCTTTGGAGGTCTTTAAGCAGAGGCTTGACAGCCATATATCAGGAATGCTTTGATGGTGTTTCCTGCTTGGCAGGGAGTTGGACTGGATGGCCCTTGTGGTCTCTTCCAGCTCTATGATTCTATGATTCTATGACTGGGTTGTCCCAGCCACTCTGGGTGGCTTCCAACATATATAAAAACATAATAAAACAGTACACATTAAAAGGCTTCTCCACACAGGGCTGCCTTCAGATGTCTTAAAAGTCATCCAAGTGGCTTAAAAGTCATTCCTTTTTTAGGCTGTCCTAGGACCATTAAACCTAATCTGATATAGACAGACAGCTGCCTTTCATCCTTGGAAAGGGAGCACCTAAACTAATGTGCCATTTCAATCATCATCATCATCATCATCTCAGAGAGGTGGACAAGAGCAGTGGGTTGGGTTCAGACCAAATGCGTTGTACTTAGGCCCTATGGAAATCCCTGTTTTCAAAAAGCGGTTAGCAATGCCTGGGGATGAGCAAACATGCCGGCTTCACTGTTTCTCCATTTCTCATTTCCCCAGTATTAAAGTTATCCATATTTCCACATCTGGTTGCAGCTTCCTTTTAAAATCCCCTTGAAAACACACCAGCACTTTCCTAAAGATTTCTCCTGATACACACATTTTTTCGTCAAGCAATCTTTGTCGAGCCGTCTTCACATACGTGCTATGCGCATTTATACACATGCTTCACCCTGGCGGGTGCATTTTTCAAACACATCACTGCATCGCAAAATGTGGAGAAGTGCAAGTTCTCCACGCAGAACCCCTGTCCTTAAAAGCCTGTTGCCGGATCAGGCCAATGGCCCATCTAGTCCAGCATCCTGTTCAAACAGTGGCTGGCAGTTCAAACAGTGCCTGTGGGAAACCGGCAACCAGGATTCGAACACAAGCCCCACCTGTGGATCCCAGTAACCGGTATCCAGAAGCAGCTCGGTCTCTCTTATACTGAAGCTTAAAAACTTAGAAAGCTGCCTTGTACCAGAGCAGATCACTCATGGGCCATCGGCTGACCACATAGTGGATGGATTCTTGCTAAGAATGCTGGACTTGACGTGATCCGGCCGAGAGATTCTCCCAAGCATGATTCACACACTTTTTCAGGGGAAAGGCTGTATCTCAGGGCCAGATGGAGAGGTTTTCATGGAGAGTTCCCAGGTTAAATCACAGGCATCTCCTGGAAGGGGTGGGAAGAACAGATTCCTGTCCTAAAACTGGACAGTTTTGGGGCTAGATGGACCTCTGGTCTGACTCAGTAGAATAGTTCCCTATAGTCCGATGGTTTCATCAGTCACAGATTGGTTAGGATTTAGATCAGGGGTCAGCAACCTTTCTCAGCCATGGGCCGGTCCACCGTCCCTCAGACCATGTGGTGGGCTGGACTATATTTTGAAGGGGGGGGGGAATGAACGAATTCCTATGCCCCACAAATAACCCAGAGATGCATTTTAAATAAAAGCACACATTCTACTCATGTAAAAACACCAGGCGGGCCCCACAAATAACCCAGAGATGCATTTTAGATAAAAGGACACATTCTACTCATGTAAAAACATGCTGATTCCCAGACCGTCCGTGGGCCGGATTGAGAAAGTGATTGGGCCACATCCGGGCCTAAGGTTGCCTACCCCTAATTTAGATCCTTTGTCTGCATAACTTTCACGCACATTGGTGAGCTTCTGGAATCCAGTAAACGAAGGAGATCGTGCAAGATTTTGAGCATAGCCCAACCCGAGTCCAGACCCAGTGGTTTAGCGAGACCCTAAGACCAGCGGGTGGCGCTGTGGGTTAAACCACAGAGCCTAGGGCTTGCCAATCAGAAGGTTGGCGGTTCAAATCCCCGCGACGGGGTGAGCTCCCGTTGCTCAGTCCCTGCTCCTGCCAACCTAGCAGTTCGAAAGCACGTCAAAGTGCAAGTAGATAAATAGGTACCGCTACCGCAGGAAGGTAAACGGTGTTTCTGTGTGCTGCTCTGGTTCGCCAGAAGCGGCTTTGTCATGCTGGCCACATGACCTGGAAGCTGTACACCGGCTCCCTCGGCCAATAACGCGAGATGAGCGCCGCAACCCCAGAGTCGGTCACAACTGGACCTAATGGTCAGGGGTCCCTTTACCCTTTACCTTTAAGACCAGCTCTGGGTTCTTAATTCCTTTCCCCAATTCTGATCCCAGCCCCCACATCTCTTTCATCCCAGATCTTTTTGCTTCCCAGGGACATTTCCCTGACACACCCATCAAACGACGGCACTTGCTCCACCAAGACCTGTAGAGACATGTCCTCAGAAACTTCCTAGCTACATTCCAGGTTGAAAGAAGACCAACGTCTCACCGTAGGGTCCTGAGAAGGAAGCCCTTTCCCCCGTGCGGTAAACAAACAGACCGCGATGTGTTGGATGTTCCTTACCTGGCATGGTTGTGTAGTGTGCTGTGTGTCTCTCGTCGACCAAAGACTTCTGAGTCCGTCTGCCTGTTTCGTCCAAATGTTGGCTGGGCTATATGAGATTAGACACCTCCCACCTCTTGCATCCACCCAATGCCTGTGTCACGAGGCCAGCCCCACCTCCTTTTAAAGAGAAATATGTCTTCCCCTCCTGTGCCTCAGACACCCTTTTTGGGGCGTTCCTCCTGGCGCGGCTCTGCAACTCACCTGGCATCATCAGGCAAGCCATTGCAAAACCGGAGGATGCGCTTCACGGTCCTTCTTGTTCTTCTTGCTGGTGATACAGAGCATCGCCCACGCTCTGCGCCGGTGTGTAAGGCCCAAGGTATGGGCAGCCAGAGCGGCCAGGGTGTTTAAACAAAAAATCATTTAAACAAAAAAACATTTACCCAGTATCCTGCCTCCAAGAGGGGGCAGCAGTACCAGATATTACAGACAAAGTGCACAGCAGTGCCAAAGCCTCCATGGTTAACTCCATTGTCGATGGAGACATTTGGCTAGCTTTCAAGGTATGAGCTTTCGTGAGTGAGTATGTGACGAAGTGTGTATTACACACGAAAGCTGATACCTTGAAAGCTTATATTTAGTTGATCTTAAAGGTGCCACTGGAATTATTTAAAAATAAATAAATTCATACTTCATCTTGTTATTTATTATGACTATGACAGATCAACATGGCTGTTGTTTAGTCGTTTAGTCGTGTCCGACTCTTCGTGACCCCATGGACCAGAGCACGCCAGGCACTCCTGTCTTCCACTGCCTCCCGCAGTTTGGTCAAACTCATGTTCGTAGCCTCAAGAACACTGTCCAACCATCTCGTCCTCTGTCGTCCCCTTCTCCTTGTGCCCTCCATCTTTCCCAACATCAGGGTCTCTTCCAGGGAGTCTTCTCTTCTCATGAGGTGGCCAAAGTATTGGAGCCTCAGCTTCAGGATCTGTCCTTCCAGTGAGCACTCAGGGCTGATTTCCTTCAGAATGGATAGGTTTGATCTTCTTGCAGTCCATGGGACTCTCAAGAGTCTCCTCCAGCACCACCCACCTGTATATCTAATATACCCAATTTTGCCTAAAAGGCCATTTCCCCCCAAACCACACTCCCATGTCAATCATTTGGCATCACTGGCATCGATATCAACTTGATGCACAGGGAGAAGGATTGGATTTGCTGAAATTGCCCCTTCCGCCTCCCTCCCCAGAGAACTGGTATGCAACTAAAGGAGCAAGATTTAGCCCCCACTCATCAGCTGATGAGCAGAGAGTTCAATCCTGCCTGGTGGCACATTTCCTGTGGGGAAAATCTGGCAGGGAAGTGCAGCCATTCACCTATCAGTTACCTGATATTAACATGGCCACAGATGATGGTGACTTGATAAATCGCCTTCACAGTGATTAGAGTGGTATTATTGTTTACCTCCATCTGTAGGCGAACCTCCTTAATTTTGCACAGCTATCCTTTGAAATTCACACTTCTCCAGATTTTTGCAGTGCAGCCAAGTCTTGTCTACAAAAATGCATCTGCTAGGGGTAAATCATGCCCCCCAAATGCATATGTTCAGGAACACAACATACAAAAATGCATTGTACAGTGGTACCTCGCAAGACGAATGCCCTGCAAGACGAATTTTTCGCAAGACGAATGCGTCTTGCGATCAGATGGTGACTCGCAAGACAAATTCGTTTTGCGAAAAATTCGTCTTGTGAATCGCGGTTTCCCATAGGAATGCATTGAAATTTAATTAATGTGTTCCTATGGGAAACCGCGATTCGCAAGATGAATTTTTCACAAAACGAATTGACTCGCGGAACGAATTAAATTTGTCTTGCGAGGTACCACTGTATTGTGGGCAGGGCCAGATTTAGGTTTGATGAGGCCCTAAGCTACTGAAGCGAATGGGGCCCTTTATATGTCCAGCTGTCATTTGTCGACAACAAATTGTCGCTGTCTTTTGTGTTGAATATATGTTATATGGTAATTTATGGACCTAATAGGTATCTAAAGCCATTTGCACATAACAAAATAGGAACCTACACAATACAAAACACTGTTGCTGTATGTAGGTTTTATTTTATTTGTTTTTTATCTTATATTTTGGAAATGTACATCTAGGTTTTTTTCTTTAAATTTTTTGGGGGGGCCCAAGAGAGTAGGGCCCTAAGCTATAGCTTGTTTAGCTTATACATAAATCCGGCACTGATTGTGGGGAACAGCTTTGCATTTCAACCAGCTGCCCCCACTTTCCGCAGTTTTCATAGACTAGACTTAACATGATATGTATTTTATGTACATGTTTGCTATTTTACATATTGAGGGGCCAGTGCCCCACAGCGTTTGGATGTCTAGATGTGACATTGCAATTAAAGAAATCTTTGTAGAGTTGTCATCGTCTGAATTGTTCGATCAATTAAAGCATTGTCATAGAGTAAGAATATTGCAATGGTGCTGAAACAAGAAGGATTTCATTTTTTAAAGTGATTACCGTAAGTATGCATCACTGAAGGCCTTATCTTTAATAGAAGAGGCATTTCCTGCTGCGTGTGAGAAAGAAAGAGGGATGCTAAGTTAATTCTGAGGTCGGAGAAGAATTTGGGGTTTTGCTTTTAAATCAAGGTATGCATATCTAAGAACCTTGCAATGTTAAGAATTCGGGGCCTGGCTTCACATGTTTTCCTTTTCCCTTCCCATCGCCTTTTCCTTTTGTGTTGTGTCTTTTTAGCAGGTAAGCCCCAGAGCAGGGACTCAGTTCTTTTTATTGATCTGTAAGCTGTTCTGGGAGCTTCTCTGGCCAAAGAGCAGTAATGCTCTGAATAATAATAATAATAATAATAATAATAATAATAATAATAATAATAAAAGCAAATATACAGATTACAGTCTGTACTGTTTTAGGAGAGATTATTGAATGATGCCTGGTATCAGGGAGTTCATGGAATGTGAGGCATAGCTTTTCATACACGAGAAAACCATTTTGAAGTAATGACCAAATTGTTCAGGACAGCAGAAAGACTCCACAAGATCAGTATAAATTTAGACGCCAGCACAGAGGATATGAATGAAGCCGTAGAGATTTTATTTTCCTCTGGTGAAAAATGCAAAAAAGAGAGGCCAGGACATTTCAGAACACAAATAAAAGATGGAATGAAAAAAGTAACCCAAGTACAAATAGAATTAGAATCAATTTTACTTTTATTGACCTATACAAAGGTTCCTGTACATTTAAGAGACCTAATATGCTTCAAGCTACATGAAACCAGATGTTCCCTACTGGAGCTACAACTTCCATCATCTCTGCCCATTGGCCATGATGACTTGAGTCTGATAGGAGCTTGAGCCTGAGGACATTGTTGAACTACACCTCCCACAATCCCTGTCCACTGGGCATGCTCATTCAGGCTGATGGGAGTTCAGAGTTCAAGAGCATTGTGGAACTACAACTCCCATCGCCATTGAGCATTGACCATACTGGCAGCAAGGGCTGATGGGAGTTCCTGCAACAACCAGAGGACACCCAGTTGGGGAAGACAACTCTGGATGATGATGTTGGATTCATGGAAAAAGCTTAATGTGTTGTAGTGATTAGAGTCCCTGGTAGACCCGGGTTCAAATCCCCCCTCACTGAGCCATGGAGCTCATCGGGCAACGTTCGGCAATTCGCTCACTCTCAGCCCAACCTACCTCACAGGGTTGTTGTGAGAATAGAATTGGGAAGAGGAGAACGTATGCCACCTTGACCTCCTTGGTCAAGCTCATGGCTTCCCTCAAAGAACCCTGAGAACTGTAGTTTTTTAAAAGGGGGTTGATGGGGGATTTAGTTCTGTCAGGGGCAAACTACAGTTCCCAGAACCAGGATCTGGGCGACCCAATGGAGCTGACTGGGTGACTTCGGGGCAGTCTCTCCCTCTCAGCCTGACCTACCTCACAGGGCGCTTGGGGGAGAGTCGATGGCGAGGAGGAAAAGTCAGAAGTGAAATGCAACAAATGAAAGGTTAAATAATTCATGTCTTGTGTTTTCAAGGGAATCAAAGGACTCGCCGCCCAGTCCATGAGGACGTCCTTCCCAAGGTTCTTAATGCAGGAGTCCCCCTGATTTATCAGCTCTGAGCCTTAAATATTTATTTTTATTTATTTACTTACTTTTATTAGATTCATATCATTAGATTTTATTAGATTTTATTAGATTCATATCCCGCCCCCCATCATAAGATCCTCAGGGCGGTTCACAGAATAAAACGCAGGATAAAAACATGAAACTATCCTATTGTAAAAAGAAAGAGAGAGTGTGTGTGTAGAGGGATTGTGGGATATTTCCTATCAAGCCACCCTCTGGGGAACAGCTCACACCCTGGATCATTATGGGATGTGTGTGTCATCACTCCAGTCTGGCTGGCAAAGAAGGCCTCACTGTGAGCTTCTGGGCTTCAGCGCGGATCTGCAATTCTGACAAGGAGCTCAAGGTTGGGCAGGTGTGTCACCTGTGAGACAAGCCTCCTTTGTATCACAGGGATCCCAGTCCTTGTCTGAACCTAATCAGACTCATTGCTGTCAACAGAAGGAAAGGGGGGGGGGATGCCTTTATTCCAAGCACATCAGGAAATCATTTTAACATAGCCTGTTGGAAGATGTCCAAAGGTTAATGTATACCTGAAGGAGCGTCTCCACCCCCATCGTTCTGCCCGGACACTGAGGTCCAGTACCGAGGGCCTTCTGGCGGTTCCCTTGTTGCGAGAAGTGAGGTTACAGGGAACCAGGCAGAGGGCCTTCTCGGTAGTGGCACCCGCCCTGTGGAATGCCCTCCCATCAGATGTCAAAGAGAAAAACAACTACCAGACTTTTAGAAGACACCTGAAGGCAACCCTGTTTAGGGAAGCTTTTAATGTTTAATAGAGTATTGTATTTTAATATTCTGTTGGAAGCCGCCCAGAGTGGCTGGGGAAACGCAGCCAGACGGGCGGGGTATAACTAACAAATTATTATTATTATTATTAGATCCGAGATTCGGCAGCAATCCTTGCTTTTGACTTTCTTAGATACTTCTCTGTGTATTTAAATTGCGTAGGTTACATAAGTCACGTGATTTTGTGACACAGAACAGCAAGACAAAATAATGTCGTTTTTGGTGGAAGACTAACTGTGGCAGAACAGAAGCAAGGCTGCGTGCCGAAAATGCAGGGCAGAATGGAGAAGAATGACTTCTCATAGCTATAGTCACTGCCAATCAATTCAGTCTTCCCAGGACTAGGGATTTTTTTTAAACTAGCCCAGTGTACTTCATTATAACAAACTGCTTCATTCCTATGTAGCCCTAAAGAGTGTCAAGATGAGCTGGAGGGCAGTATTGAGCAGTGGTTAGAGTGCATGTGAGGGAGAGCTTTGTCGCTTGCAAGGCTCCCTGGATGGCCTTGGGTAGGTTCCAGATCTCAGCCAAATGATCACAGTGCAGATAAATAAGATTAGAATAATAAAGCACTCTGCATGCCGAATGATGGCAGCCGGTGATAAACAGCCTTTGGTTTGAGCCTCAGAAAATTGGATCCTTTGCATTCCATCTTTGAAACTATTCAAGGCATGAAATATCTCTGGCGTCATCTTGGCATGTCTCCATCTGGAGGCTTTCCAGATTCCTGGCCTCTCAAGCACCCACATCCTGTGGCGGAGAGTTCCACAGTGTAATTGTCACGTTTGTCTGATTTTTTTAAAAAAAGCACTTCCTTTTCGTAAGCCTGGAATGTGCTCCCATCAACCCTCTCATCATTAGTGGCAGACAACAGATGACATCACCCCAGTGGGGATGGAAAGGTGGTTTTATTTAACTAGCAGGAAATGAGCTGATGAAAACAAAGAAAGAAAATAAGCAAGAAAGGGAAACAGCATGTAGACATCGGGTGTAGTAACACCATGTGGCCTCAGCCTAGATGATAGTACCAGCAGCATCACAGAGCTTTAGTGAATGGATGGATGGATGAATGAATGGATGGATGGATGGATGAAGCCCTTCTGAACATTCATCCTCAACATTCTATAAATGTCCCCTTGGAAACAGCATCACCTCGTTTTGATCAGAGCAGCTGGTGTAGGAGGAACCATTTTGCCATCATATTATTATTATTATTATTATTATTATTATTATTATTATTATTAAAAAACACTGTGTGGTTAATTATATATCTATTTATATAATATATATATATATATATATATATATATATATATATATATATATATCGCTCGATTGTAAACAAACAAATTCAAAGCCGTTTCCAGAAAAAAGAATGAAAAAACGATCAATAAAACCAGTCAAGGATGCCAGGAAACAGGGGGTTATGTTCACATGTGCTGGGAGTGTAAATATGTACTTTATTTTTTTTTGCAAAGGGCGTTTAAGGATATAACAGAAATCACCGAGTTAAAGCTGACCGAAAGTCCAGAGGTAGCATTATTATCAATTTACGATGGGGTAGAAGGATCGCAGGCTAGGAAGGACTTGCTCACAAATGTATTGACAGCTGCACGCATTATGATAGCTAGGAAGTGGAAGGGGCAAGCAGAATATAAAATGGAATACAGTAATGGTATAAAGAGGTGTGGGATTAATGATAAATGAACATGTGTCATTGAGGTAAGATGGGGAATGTGCAGGATAAATTATTTTGAGGAGATATGGAGGATGTTTGTTGAATTCGTACTGCTAAAATGGAAAGGGGTCAGATCATCGCAAGAGGTGTTGAAATTCTGGGAGGCTGGATAGTTACAATGGAATGGTCTCGGAGGTGGGGTGCACATTTTTATTCTTATTTATTTATGATTACTACTTTGTCAAAATAAAATTAAACAACAGTCAAAATCAACAATTTAAAACATTAAAACAGATAAAATCAGTGATACACTAAAAAGAGATTAAAGCATACATCAGGACTCTATGCTTCTGAGTAGGTGTTGCCTAAGCAAACATGTTTTTAGCAGGTACCAAAAAAAAAAAAAGTTCAGCGAAGGTGCCCATCTGATGTCAATAGGCAGGGAGTTCCAAAGTGTGGGTGCAGCCGCACTAAAAGATTGTTTTCTTACAAATGTGGAATGGGTGTTACACGGTCGAGTAGGCGTCGATGGAATAAGGCAATCTTGCAGGTCAGCTGGCCCCAAGTTGCTAAGGGCTTGGTATACTAAGAGTAACAACTTGAACCTGGCCCAGTGGCAAATTGGCAACCAGTACAGATCTCTGAGAGCAGGAATTTTGTGCTGACAAGGCTTCACTTCTTTCAACAATTGTGCCGCAGTATTCTGAAATGTACCTTTCTGTCTATGCATATTTTTGTGTGCTTTCCAGTTTTATACATTTCACTAATTTTACAATCATTCTAACATTTCAAAACTTGACTTCCTCCCCCCCCCCCTTTCTATGGTCCCTTAATTTTTTAAAAAAATATCTTCTATCCCCCTCTTTCTTCCCAATGTCTCAACAAATGAAACTGATTTGTAAACATGTTATGAGAGACATCGCATATATTTCTGTAACTCAAGAAAACCTTTAATTAAAAAAAGAGAGAGACCTTTAAAAAAAATCTTTTGCATATCCAAATTAACTTTTGATGTTGTTGTTGTTGTTGTTGTTTAGTCGTGTCCGACTCTTTGTGTCCCGCAGTTTGGTCAGACTCATGTTCTTAGCTTCGAGAACACTGTCTAACCATCTCGTCCTCTGCCGTCCCCTTCTCCTTGTGCCCTCCATCTTTCCCAGCATCAGGGTCTTTCCCAGGGAGTCTTCTCTTCTCATGAGGTGGCCAAAGTATTGGAGCCTCAGCTTCAGGATCTGTCTTTCCAGTGAGCACTCAGGGCTAATTTCCTTCAGAATGGATAGGTTTGATCTTCTTGCAGTCCATGGGACTCTCAAGAGTCACCTCCAGCACCATAATTCAAAAGCATCAATCCTTTGGCCTTTTTTATGGTCCAGCTCTCACTTCCATACATCATTATTGGGGAAACCATAGCTTTAACTATACGGACCTTTGTCGGCAAGGTGATGTCTCTGCTTTTTAAGATGCTGTCTAGGTTTGTCATCGCTTTTCTCCCAAGAAGCAGGCGTCTTTTAATTTCATGACTGCTGTCACCATCTGCAGTGATCACGGAACCAAAGAAAGTAAAATCTCTCCCTGCCTTAGTTTGCTCATTTAGTCATCTACTTTAAATATATACTCTTATAAAACTGCAGGTTATTACAATAACCCTGCCAATGTTCTTATCCATTTACAACTTATCTGTGAATATTCAATAAACCATTTCCATTCTTTTATGAAAAGATTGTTATCTTGATTTCTTACTCTTCCGGTGATTTCTTACTCTTCCGGTGAATTTTGTCATTTCTGCATATTTCGTAAGTTTTTGTATCCATTCTTCCTTTGCTGGGACTTCTACTTCTTTCCATTTTGGGGCAAGTAACATTCTTGCCTTTCTTTCTATGTATCTATGTATGTTTCTTTCTATGTATCAATCACTAGTCAATGGCTAGTGTTCGAAAAGACTCTTTGTTCAAATATATAAAATAGTACTGATCAAAACAGAGAATCATCACAATAATAATTACTAAGAATTGCATCATACTAAAAGAATCCAGGGACAAGTAACAAAAATAGCCACCCTGGAAGGGATGGAAGTGGTCTGATCTGAAAGGAGCAGCAAAGTATGAAACATATTGGAATTTCTGTGAAAAGTGTTCAGTATATACAGATGTGTGTCTGTGTGTGAGAGAGATTTTGATAAGGGCTAAAACCATCCAGACACTTTTTATAGGATTTGGCATTCCTTTATCACATGTCACCATGTTTTAGACCAGGATTGTCCAACTTTTAGACCAGGGGTGTCCAACTCCCAAGAGACTGCGATCTACTCCCACTATAAATAAACTGGCAGTGATCTACCCATTAGATGACGCTGTTGAGCTTTTTTGGGGAGGCTTCACCAAAGTTAGGGGGGGCGATCACTGAAGATCGACCAGGATCGACCAGGGAGAGCCTGCAATCAACCGGTTGCTCAGGCCTGTTTTGGACAATCCTCGCCACAGGCCTGGCAGATCTTGAACTAGACTTGGTAATCAGATAACGCTAATATTCTTTATGTGAAGGCAAAACTCATGGCACTTTTTCTTCTCATGACTAGGACTTTGTTATGTTAACCCATGTGCAACTACTTATTTTACGTGCTGATTGTATACTTTTGACAGAACCATAGAATTGTCACGTTGGAAGGGGCAATGGAGGTCAGCTAGTACCAACCCCCTGCAATGCAGGAATCCACCATGGGGCTCGAACCCACGACCCTGGGACTAGGGGTCTCATGCTCTACCAATTGAGCTATTTAGCTCCTCTTTTAAGTTTCATGGGGACGCAGTTGGCGGTGTGGTCTAAACCACTGAGCCTCTTGGGCTGGTTGGCGGTTCAAATCCCCGCGACGGGGTGAGCTCCCGTTGCTCTGTCCCAGCTCCTGCCAACCTAGCAGTTCGAAAGCATGCCAGTGCAAGTAGATAAATACTGGTAGGTACCGCTGCGGCAGGAAGGTATATGGTGTTCCCATGTGCTCTGACACTCGTCACAGTCCTTCGTCCGCCAGTAGCAGTCTAGTCATGCTGGCCACATGACCCGGAAAGCTGTCTGTGGACAAACGCCGGCTCCCTCGGCCTGAAAGTGAGATGAGTGCCGCAACCCCATAGTCACCTTTGACTGGACTTAACTGTCCAGGGGTCTTTAACCTTTAAGATTCATAACTCTTCCATCTGCCTTATATGCAATATAAAATTAAATAAAAAATATTTACCCCCCACCCCCAAATCACAAACTGATGTGGAATAGTGGAGATCTGAATTTAAGACTGGAAAAATGAGAAATTGACAGACTTGACCACCCCTGAAATTGACAGATTGCCCGCTCTTTGAATGTGACATGCCAACAGCAGGTGTCCCTTACAAGCGAGGGCATGGCAGTGAAGATGCCGCCCCAAACTCCTTGGAATGACGATTCAAAAAGATTAATCACCACTGCAATATTTTATCCTCTGTCCTTTTCCTGTGACATGGTGAGAATCTTCAGTAAACATTCCTGAAATGTTTCCACTCCCTCCCCAACAATGATGGAGCGCGATGCCTTGATGCCTTGATGATAAAGGGAGAAACTAGTTGCTGGGATTGGGGAATGGTTGGCTCAGCCGTAGACTAAGTCGTTGCCTTCATGCGAGGAATTCCGGAGTTCCTTCGTCCTAGTTTCTGGTCACATATCTGAGCGACTACATCATTTCTTAGAAGCAGACAACCGATCCAGCTTTTCATTGCATAAGGATGACAGAAGGGTTGCTAAGACAAGGATGGGGAACCTTTTTCAGCCTGAGGGGAGCATTCCCTGCTTCACAACTTCCTGGGGAACTACATGGGCAGGGGCGGGGCAACAGTGGACGGGGCAACAACCGCCAACTTTGTGCAATTTATACAATGAATTGAACTGCACGTTTGTGCAGACATTGAGGTCCAGCTCCGAGGGCCTTTTAGCGGTTCCGTCACTGCGAGAAGTGAAGGTACAGGGAACCAGGCAGAGGGCCTTCTCGGTGGTGGCGCCCACCCATCAGATGGCAAGGAAATAAACAACACTCTGACTTTTAGAAGACACCTGAAGGCAGCCCTTTTTAAGGAACTTTTTAATGTTTGAAGTTTTATCGTGTTTTTATATATTTTGGTTGCCATATTTCAAATGCTGTTGAGCTTTCCTTAGTTTTGCCCAAAGTTGTTGAGCTTTTCTGAGCTATTTTTGATGACACTGTTTCCGACTCCCATATGTCCAGGAAATTCCGGATGCAGGGCAGCCTTGGAAGCGGCCCTGAGTGGTCCCAGCCAGGCCAAAACGTAAGAAAAAGCGACAAAGCCAATGAACCAAAACTCAAACGACTCGAGTGGCTAACCCAAAATATCTAAGCAAAGTATCACGGCACACCCTAGTTATCCTAACTCATCAATATGCATCAGTATTGCCTTGGAGATTTCACATTGTGTGTGCGTGTGTGTTGATACAAGGAATGAAGCACCATAAAAGGACTGTTGTCTCCTCCTGTGTCCGGGCTTCCCTGTTCTGACACATCGGCTGGTGACAAACCAATTCCCTCCCACTCTTTTGCCATCCCCGATTCCGAAATAGCACAGCCTCTGGGAAGCC
This sequence comes from Zootoca vivipara, assembly GCF_965207765.1. Taxonomy (NCBI): domain Eukaryota; kingdom Metazoa; phylum Chordata; class Lepidosauria; order Squamata; family Lacertidae; genus Zootoca; species Zootoca vivipara. The sequence continues at coordinate 34,711,317 of NC_142599.1, forward strand.
TGCGGGCAAGACATGGAGGCACCAGCCCTTCCCTGTTGTTTTGCCTCCAGCGGGTGGAAGTCAGAGGTAAACTTCCCCTGAACATTGAGGCTCGGCGATTATTGTAAGTGTGAATGTTGAGCAACATTTTCCAAGTGCCGATCTTCAATACAGTCAAAAGCATTATTTCCCTTTAGACCTTGACGCTGGCTTGACAATAGAATCACAGGAGCAAAGAGTTGGAGAGGGTCCATAGGGTCATCTAGTCCAACCCCCTGCAATGCAGGTGCATATTTTGAGAATCCACTCTGTTTCTGTGATTGTGGGTTGTTTTAAGCTGTTCTTAATTTTGGGTTTTAATGTTGCAACCTGCCCTGGGGCCTTAGGGAGAAAGGTAGGTTAGTAGTAGCAGTAGTAGTAACAACAACAACAACCAGGTGGCTGGCCACTGTTTTAAACACTGGGTTTCATCAAATGCCATCCGATTGGGCCGAAACAACATTTTAAGGCAATCTTTTCAAGTGGGCTGAGTGAAGGACAATTTTTATTATGTATTTCTTATGTTTATATCCCACTTTTCTCCAAGAAGCTCAAGGTGGCGTGCATAGTTCTCCTTCTCCCCATTTGATCTCCACAACAACCCTGCGGGGTAGGCTAGTCTGAGAGTGAGTGACAGGCCCGAGGTCAGCTCATGGCTGTGGGCTCAAAAACTCACTTGCCAGTCTTGTGTGGCTGTGCCTGTGCCTGCCAGGTACAAGGTCTCGCCAGAGGTCTGCGAGATCTTGCCGGAACCCAGAAGCCACTGCTTCTTCTCGCTTTTCCGGTGGCAGCAGAGAAGTGGGGAGAAGCGGCTGCTGCTTCCGGCAAGGTTTTTTTTGCAAGATTCCCACGAGATCTCTCTGAAATCCTCAGCCACCTCTTCTCACTTATCACGGGGTGGAGGGGACTTCTGGCCGCTCTGGAGAAGTGAGAAGAAACAGAAGAGGAGATGGCTTCCAGAAAAAGAGCCTTGCGATATCTCAGGTGGGGCTCTCGCTGGATCTCACCAGAACCTGGAAGCTGCCACTTCTCCTTGTTTCTCTAGTTGCGGGAGGGGTGCTTGCCCTTAAATCCCACTGCCCAAGATGGCTGCCTCCGTCTGCCGCATGGATGCGATGACCCTCTCCTTCTGAGCCCCTTCTGGAGACCTTGTCCAGCTCAGATGGGCCCCTCGACAACCTTTTTCTCCAAACCAGGCTCCCAGCACCCTCACCTCCTCTCATCCTGTGACACACTCCCTGCCCATCTAATGAGTCACACCCCACACCTTTGCATCGCAATGTCTGTTTACCAGTTCCCATGGAGGCTGAGCAACTTGGCAACCCCATTATGAAACCGCCCCTCGGGCAGAAGAACCTCGGCAGGCAACGTAGCCCTGCTTCCGAAGCTCGGCTGAGGCCATCTGGTTCCTTGGCTCTTGGCCGCATATGCAAACCAACTCCCAGTGAATTGTACGGGGATCTTGCACTCGGGTCCTGCTTGCGAGTTTCCCACAGGCATCTAGAATCTTCTAAATGGCCATGGTGAGAACAGGAAGCTGGGCCAGATGGGTTATTGGCCTGATCCATCGGGCTCTCCTTATGTTCTCAAACTGCTCTCAAAGCACACAGGCTTTACACCTCTTTAAGTGCAATTTAATATGTGGTCCCTGATAGGTTGGGACATTTATACCACTTGCTGGAAACCTCAGGAGGAGAGAGTTGCTCTGGTGCTCAACTGCTGCTTGAGAGTTTCCTGTTGAGTCAGGCTCTTCTTAAGTGTTTTCAGACATAATAATAATAAGAAGAACAAGAATAATTTATTATTTATACCCTGCCCATCTGGCTGTGTTTCCCCAGCCACTCTGGGCGGCTTCCAGCAGAATATTAAAATACAATGATTCATCAAATATTAAAAGCTTCCCTAAACAGGGCTGCCTTCAAATGTCTTCTAAAAGTCTGATAGTTGTTTATTTCTTTGACATCTGATGGCAAGGCATCCCACAGGACGGGTGCCACTGCTGACTAGGCCCTCTGCCTGGTTCCCTGTAACCTCACTTCTCGCAACAAGGGAACCGCCAGAAGGCCCTCGGCGCTGGACCTCAGTGTCCGGGCTGAACGATGGGAGTGGAGACTCTCCTTCAGGTATACTAGGCCGAGGCACCATACATTAAAAGTACTCTTATAGCACATTAAGAGTCATGGAGAATCCTGGGAACTGTAGTTTCTTAAGGCTTGCAGAGTGACCATTCCCAGCACCTTCAACAAGCTACAGTTCCCAAGATTCCACCATGACTCTTGAAGTGGTATAAAAGTGTTTTAAATTGATGGAAAGGATGTGACCTGAAAGGCAGAGCTGTGCCAGAATTGTTCCCCTAGTTTCATCAGTTATTATTGTTGTTGTTGTTGCTATTATCAATATTATTATAATTATTATTATTATTATTACCCTGCCTTTCTCTCAGAACCAGGACTCAAGGTAGCTTACACAATTTATAAACAACACAGGCAAAATAGAAAAAGCTAAAAGCATATAAAGGATCATCATGAAAGAGCAATTAAACTCTCATAAAATTACAGCAACATAATAAAAAACAAATCTTATTAAAACGCAGGCAGTATAAACAGCACAGTGCGGTTAAAAGCTCTTTCCTTTAAGAACAGTTAGTTCCCAAAGGTCTGCTGGAATAAGACAGTCTTCACCTGCCAGTGGAAAGGAAGCAAGGAGGGAGCCAGTCTAGCTTCTCAAGGAAGGGATAAGCTTGGAGCTTGGAGGCAGCCACCGAGAAGGCCCTCTCCTGCTTCCCCACCAAGCAGGGCTGTGAGGGCAGTGGGACTAAGAGAGAAGCCTCCCCTGAAGGTCTTTCAGGTGGGCCTAAGCCAGGCATCCCCAAACTTCAGCCCTCCAGATGTTTTGGACTACAATTCCCATCTTCCCCGACCACTGGTCCTGTTAGCTAGGGAACATGGGAGTTGTAGGCCAAAACATCTGGAAGGCTGCAGTTTGGGGATGCCTGGCCTAAGCTGTATAGGACTTAGAATTCATAACCAGCACTTTGAATTGTGCCCGGAAACAGACCAGAAGCCAAGGGAGTTGTTGTATCAAGGGAGCTGTTCACTCCCTATAACCGACTTAATTTTGTAGAAATCATTTTGGAACAGGGTCGCCATATTTCAAAAAGTGAACATCCAGACAGAAATGGCAACCCTATATTGGAACCCTATATTCTACGATACCGCAAAAACATGAAAAACGATTGCATCATGATACGGTGTGTTTATGTTTATGTTTTTAAACTCCGAGTTGCTTGGATATTTTCCTGTGTTTGTAGTTACTGTTGTGTTAGCCGTTTGTATGATTTTAACGATCTTGGCTGCACTAATTTTCAAGGTGGTTGGATGTTGCTCATCATTTCTGAGGGGCTGTGACAAGAGAGGAAAACCAGGATAGAGTTTTATATATATATATATATACTGTATATAAAAGCCTATGTCTGCAGTGGTGCTCGCTGTCTTTATTTGATTCATTGTATTTGATTTAATATATTCCTGAGCCGCTCAAATCTCAAAGCAGCTTACAAGCAATACATAGCAGTAACATAACAAAATGTAACAGAGCATCTTTGGTGGCATCGGGAAAAGCTTTGTGGGGGGAGGGGAAACCTCTATTTCCAAGACTCAGTTCCCATCTGGAATATGAGACCTGGAATACTGGAGGATTTGAGCAGAGGTTGGATGGCCATCTGTCACAGATACTTTAGTTGAGATTCCTGAATCGCAGGGGGTTGGACTAGATGACCCTCGGGTCCCTTCTGACTTATGATTCTATGCATGGTAATTACCCACTCTCACAGCATCCCTGTGAGGGAGGTCATTAACAGGCTGACTGAGCATGAGGGAGAGTGACTTCCTCGTAGCAGCAAAACACCACTCCTTAGACGAATAGAGTGAAGTGGCGATCCTCAGGCTGTAGGACAAATTGTGGCCCTCCAAGGCTTTCCAGATGGCCCTCAGAACTCTCCCTAGGTAGCAACGCTCGCCGGCCCTGCTTTGCATTCTCCTTGGGTGTTTCTGCCTGGCTGGAATGTCTCCCTGACCTCTGATCGTGCCTCTTGCTTCCCGGGATACAGAGGGGAGGGTGAGTGTGTTGGAAAACTAGCCTACTGTAGAACAGTAAACTCTACATCTGTTGCTCTGGCAATTTTGTCAGTGGCCCCACCCACCTCTAACATGCAGCCCCCAAAAGATTGCTCAGAAGGGAATACCACTCTCAGACTGGAAATAAAAGGTCCAGCACCCTTAGAGTAGAGATCCAGCATCATTTCAGCAAGGCAGGACCCCCCCCCCCCAGGCTAGCAATGACATGGATCCGTCCCTCAGATCCTGTCCCTTAAACGAGATGTGATGAAGGAAAGACAACGAGCCTCTTGCGATCTTTCTTTTCTTATTTCTTTATTTCATTGATTTATACAAAATAATAATAATAATATGGCAAGCAACACAAGAGGTCAATACATTTGGCCACCCGCCCAGCCCAGCCTTTGGAAACCAAGGATAATTCTTGCCAGATGAGGTGGAAAGGAATGGGACAGATCCATACCTAACTCAGACACTTGGTGGATGGCTTCGTGATGACCACAGTGTACCAGATTCGGCTGCAGGGAAGGGTTTCTTCAAAGCATTTCACGGCGGTTCCCATTTGGCGAGTGTTTAGGTCTCAGACCCATTTGACTTGTCCAGCGGAGACGTCAACCCCACCCCAGAATGCCCTTTGCTACCCAACCTCTGCTCTCTGCAACCCAAGAATCACACACAGCCCCAACTCCTAGCCTCTTGCTCTAACCGCTAGCCCCTGCTTCCCTTTCCCTACAGCAGCCAAGCCAATACCCCTGAGCTTTGCACCCTCTCCCTTAGGCCCCCAGTAAATTTTGCAGAGACGAGTTGAAGGGCCATGGTAAGTATTGGGAAGAGGGAACTGGATCTTCCAAAAATTCACCCCCTGGTGGGTTATCAGGAGGTGAAGGGAAGACCACTGATGTCTTTCAAATGCATTGAGTTGAAAGGCCTGGTGTTGGAGGCTAGAGAGCGGGGCCACGTTGGAACTCTGGCAGAGCAAGAGGTGGAGCCATTGCAGGAACTGGTGGGTTATGGGCGGAGCCTATATAAATCCGGTCTCTCCAAGCTGGTTCAATCACAACCCACGTTACCACAGTTGTAGTTGATTGGGCCAAGATTTGCATTTCTCCAGTGGTTGTAAATTCGTGTCGAGTGCTTGCCTAGGTCAGTGTCCATAGCTTCTCTCCTTCTTCCGCCCCCCCCCCGATCCGGCACAGCCAGATCCAATCCATTTAATTCAAACTCCATAGCCTCCTTGCTTTGTGGATTTAGAAGACTAAACGTATAAGAAGAATAACAACCCAACAAGGAGGAAGACCAGGAGCTTGAAAACTCAGCTAATGGAAGAAGCATCATCAATGCTATGGAAGCGGGCAAACCAAGAAGAGCTGGCCAAGCGGGGAACGAATTCCACCACAATGATCAAAACTTTGGATTGAATGTATAGGTTTATTTTTAAAAATAATAATAACATTTCCAGGGTCTGGAGCAAATAGTATTCTGGATTCCAGATCTAGAGAGAGGATGGAAACACGGTGCTCTGGGCATTCTAGATCCAGTGGTGAGAGAACTGAAACATTACAAATCTAGAGGCAAGGGCTACTAATTTATGTTAAAAGTTAAGCTCCAATGAGTTCTGGATCGAATCTGGAAGATCTCAAACGAACAGGCATGCAGAGGGGTATGGGGGTCGGCCTGAAGTATCAAAACCAGAAAAAAGGAACTTTGAGAAAGCATCCAGACAGTGAGCTAAAATAACCTCTTAAGGGTCCAGAGCTCCTCCGTTTGAAGGTTCTCAAGTTGAGCGGTCAGGAACTGAGAATGTCAGTGTACCTGCAAAGCTCACAACAATGCCATTCTAGAGCCAAGCCTTGGAGTGGAGTGGTGAGGGTGGGAACCTGGGCTGGGAACTGAAAGTTTCCTGACTTAAAGGTGATCAGGCTCTAGACTTTGATATCCCAGAACCAGATAAGGGGAGGGGAGGGAGAGCACCCCAAAATATTAACACTGCATTGACAACACATTGACATCATGGCGGACAGTCTCTCGTTCTTCCTGTGTAAACGGTCCGAGGCCTTGTGGTTCTGATCCTGCCAGGCGTGCATTACTTCTTGCTCTTTGTGACTCGGCACCCCTTTGCTGCGTCTCCCATGACGCCCCAGTACTCGCCGAACTGCAGTTTGGCCTCGTCGCCGTCACCAAGGCATTCGATCTTATCGTCCAACGTGCCAACGCTCTGTTTTGAGAGGGGAAAGAAGTTGTCAAAACCCAGAAGGGAAACCGGAGCTGGGATTTACAGTTTGCGGTTTCTTTTCCAGACTTGGGGGGGGGGGGTGTTGGACTAGGTGAGCCCTTGTGCAGCAAGAGGGTCCCAGAGTTGCTTCGGGGGGCATCATCAAAGCTTCGGAATGCCTTTCCCAGTTTTGATAGGGACCCCTTCTGCCCCAAGGGCTTCATTCCCTTCAAAACAACCTTTGATGGCGGGAGGGGTACATGCCAATGGCGGGTGGGGCCCAGGGATAAAAGTGGGTGGGGCAGCAAATGTCGATAATTTCACCTTTGCCCGGGAGGGTAGTTTCTGTGCCCGTACTCACACACCTCTCTGTATCCTGGCAAGTTAAGAGGCATGATCAGAATTCAAGGACACATTCTAGCCAGGCAATAAAGGGAGGATGCCAAGCAGGGGCAGGGAGAGGGCATGGCCTGGAGAGAAGGGGCAAGGCTTAGAGAGATGCCAGGCAGAGATGCCTGAAGGGCTGAAGCTGAGGTTTCCTAGCCTAGCATTGGAAACCGACCAAGTTTTGTCACTTTCCCCCCATTTTTAGGTAAGTGATAAAGACATCTTTGATTTTTTGGGGGGGGGGATCCTTTCTACTTTCCACTGCTCCTTGGAAAAACTACACCTCTCCCTTTCCCTATTCCATTCAATGGATGTTTCTGTTTCATTCATTTGTGTCAGGGATGGGGAATCTGCAGCAAGTATTCCATACATTGTCGGAATGGGGCAACCCAGCCAGATGGGTGGGGTATCAACATCATCATCATCATTAGACTCTAACTCCCATCAGCCCCAGCCAGCAAGTCCAACAGCCAGGCACTGTGGGAACTGAAGTCCAATAACATGGGAGAGTGCAGATTCCTCCTTTCCGACTTGTATGGAACAAGAGAAACAAAAGCAATGTCCAGGGCCGGCCCTACGGCCAGGCTGGGTGGCGCAGGGCATCACAGTGCGGCCCGCCAGGGGGGCGCTGCAAGCTGCGCTTGCCCGCTGGCTGGCCGGTCCGCCGCGCAGCTGCGCCCACGGCAATGGCGCTGTGCCTGCCCGCATGCCCACTGCGCTGGGAAACGTGGCGGGGGGGTGCCGGAGGGATCAGTCGCACCACGGCATCAGGGGCGCCTAAGACAGCCCTGGCAATGTCAGAGGAATGTGCACAATGACCTACCATTATTTCCACAGCTGAGTGTCTCACAGCAAGGATCTAGGCCTCCGTCCCGTCCCCCCCAATCTGAGGCCCTGCAGGCATTGTTGAAGTACAAGGCTCATCACCCCTGACCCTTGGCCATGCTGTCCAGGTCTAATGGAAGCTGGCATCCAAGAACATTGTTGGACTACAACTCCCATCAGACTTGACCATTGGCCATTGTAGCTGAAGGGGCTGGTGGAAGTTGTAGTCCCAACGACACCTGTCAGGCCCCAGGTTGAGGGAGGCTGATTTAGGCTGAAGAGAGGAATTGCATCCCTTTGGTTTGGAATTGTTCCCCAACATAACGCAGAAACACCCCTCTCCCCCCCCCCAGAACTCTGCCAGCCCCTGGCAGATGCCTGTCTTAGGTTCTAGGTCCCCCTCTTCACCTCTGCTAAATGTGGCAACCTCTGTCCCACCAGGTCCCTCAGCTCGTTGGGGGTAATGCACTCTTTACGGCCCTTGACGGCGTAGCAGTGGAAGTTGTTGATGACGATTTCGATGGCCCTCTCCACATCGGTGAGCTCTTGAGAGTCCTGGGTGGCAGAGAAAGGCAAGGGGTGGAGTTATGGCGAGACGCAAGGCATCAGCACAAGTCTGTGATCTCAAAAGAAGGCAGTCAGACCGGCCCGACTCCCTCCTACGCAATTACATCCTCCCCGAAACTCCAGCCTAGCTTCATTAAGACTCCCAAGATTGCATACCATCTCTGATGAGCAATCTAGAGATGATTATCCATTCCATTTCCACTAAACAGCCCAGCTCCATTACAGAGGAAACCACGACACCCATCCTCTTCTGTGCTAGACCAGATAAGATATGTCCCTTGTCCACAAACATATCAGTCCAGAACGAATCATATCCTTGTTTACCGTCTCCTGTGTTGAAACTCATTCATTTCATGACCCACATTCTCTCTGCATTAGAATGAATGAAAACTGAAGTCAAATCCATCCCAAATGCATCTAAAAGTTCAGAAGATATCCAGAGTCTTTCTTCAACTACTGCACATATTCCAAATCATTTTAGACCTGTGGGTTTGGGGGGGTTGTTTTGTTTTTGTTTGTTTGTTTTGTTACAGAGGCCACAGCTGTCCCATATATTTAAAGCACCACGATCCCACTTTAAACAGTCATGGCTTCCCCCAAAAAGAATCCTGTGAGCTGTAGTTCGTTAAGGGTGCTGCTGAAAGTTGTTAGGAGAACCCCCTATTCCCCTCTCGGAACAACAATTCCAGGAGTGGCTTAACAAACAATCCCTCTTCCCAAGGAACTTTGGGAATTGTGGTTCTGTGCAGGGAACCAGGGGGGTGTCTCCTAACAGCTGTCACCATCCTTCACAAACTACAGCTCCCAGAATTCATTGGGAGGGGGGACATGACTGTTTAAAGTGGAACCACAGTGTTTTAAATCTAGGGTGTGAGTGTGGCCAGAGACATCAGGGTTCAGTAGCAACCTCATCAGCTTCTGATCAATTTCCAGCCCCATAGCCAAGAGCTTCCTGCTCTTTTCCCCCTGGCCTCCTCGGGAAAAAAGTGTTCCATCTTCTGTCTCCTCTTGCTTAGCATAAGCAAGGGTGTGTTCAAATGGAAGAAAAGCAGAAGAAGTCAAAGGGGCATGGAGAGTCAGTGTTGAGGACTGAGACTCCCAGAGGGTACTTCCCCCAAAGTTGTACTCCAACTCCCATCAGCCCCAGCCAGCATGGCTAATGGCAATGGATGATGGGAATTGCAGTCCAGTGATATCTGGAGGGGCATCAGCACTCTGATATGATATTGTGGGTGTCAGGTGCATGTCAGGTGGGCGTTTGATAGCCTCAAAGGATGGGTGAGAAATCTGATTCTGTTCACATTTAAAGGCAAATTCATCTAACCGACACATTATGAAACGAAATACAAGCATGAAAGGCAGCCACCCTCCTAATTTCGCACTATTCTGAATTTTGCAATGCATTTCTCTGGCCAAGTAAAGGTGTACAAAAACACAGGTATCAGTGAAAATCCTGTGCAGAAAAGTCTCATACTGGGAAACATTTCTTTGCAGAAATGTGTCGATAGGAGCAAAATTGCATTTTAAAAAATTGTATAGTAAGAGAAATCCACACTGAGGTGCTGATGAATTTTTGTGAGAACTTTTTTTAAAAAAAAAAACCCCTGCAAGCTGATCTGGAAATGTGGAGAGATGAATTTCGGACTGGAAAAATGAGGAACAGAGAAACGGAAATGATTTGCCCATCTCCAAAGCCAACTGATCCATTTGATTATGTGTGCTGCAAACAGGATGGACAGTGGAGTAGGAAAGACACGGGGCCTCCTTTTGCACCATGGTGTCTGCCATGATTGCATTTTCTAGGGACATATCCCGACCCTCAGTTTTCAGCCATAAGAGCGCCATACCACCAGGCCCACCAAGACACAGCCCAAGCCTCTCACCTTAAAATTTCCACCCCTTGCCTTTCCTAATTATCACACAGGGAGTTGCCTTGTACTGAGTCAGACCCCTGATCCATGTAGCTCAGTGTTGCTTACCCGGACTGGCAGCTGTTGCTCTCTGGGATTTCAGGCAAGGGCCTCTCCCAGCCCTACCTGGAGATGCCAGGGATTCAAACCAGGGACCTTCGGCATTCAAAGCAGACTCTCTATCCTTGAGCTATTGCCCTCCCCTGCTGTCAGATATGCTTTTAACTGGGGATGCCAGGGACTGAATCCGAGACCTTTGGCATGGTCTTTCGCTGCAACTCTTGCCCTATATGGAGAGTAAGGCCCTAGTGCTCACCGTTGGGAAGATTAAAATTCCTGATTAAGACAGGAATGGAGGGAGCTGTTCTGTGTTGAGTCAGACCTCATGGTCCATCTAGATCAGTGTTCTCCAAACTTCGGCCCTCTAGATGTTTTGGACTACAATTCCCATCATCCCTGTCCACTGACCCTGTTAGCCAGGGATCATGGGAGTTGTAGGCCAAAACATCTGGAGGGCCACAGTTTGGGGATGCCTGATCTAGATCAGTGTTCTCCAAACTGTTTTTTTGACTACAACTCCCATCATCCCTAGCTAGCAGGGCCAGCAGTCAGGGATGATGGGGATTGTAGTCCAAGTTGGAGACCCATGTTTGGGAAACACTGATCTTGTCTGATATTGCCTGCACTGACCACCAGTGGCTATCCGGGGTTTCAGGCAAGGAGGATTCCCAGTTCAATAGGTCTCTTGAGTAAGTGTGCCCAGGACAACAGCCCATAAACAACAACAGGAGGAGGAGGAGGAGGAGGAGGAGGAGGAGGAGGAGGAGGAGAAGGAGGAGGAGGAGGTTTGCTTCCTGCGACTGCCACCCTTACTTGGGGAGTAAGTCCCACTGAAGTCATTGGAAGTGACTTCCGAGTAGACCTGCATAGGATTGTGCTGTGCCAGCATCTTTTTTAATGAAATGAAATCCCAATTTGAATCCTGAAAATCCATAGGAAATCTTCCTTCTACACCGTGCTGCATTCAGTCGAGAGCTTACTGAATGTTGTTTTTTTAAAAAAGATATATTTTAAAAATCAGCAGGGAAAACCTGTTTGAATGCTGAGAGAAGCCAGAGCTTTCGGGCGTTTCCCTGGATGAACCTCTTTCCTCCGACCGCGAAGCCAGTTGATCCAGAATATATATTTAAAATCAGCTGAGGGATCTGGTCTCCACGACAGAAGTCACTTTTGGAGCCTGCTGACATGTCATTCTGGACCCAATGGGCTATTTGTATTCAGAGCTGCTGGGGTAGGAGGTGATCTGTGCCTCCTCGCTTGTTTTTCTAATCTGCGCCTTCTGCTGCAGTTTCACCTTCATGCGTACGGAGTTTACACCAACCTCCCCCAATCTGGTGACCTCCAGATGTTTGTGGACTCCAATTCCCATCAGCCCCAGCCAAATGGGACAATGGTCAGGGCTGATGGCAGTTGTAGTCCAGCAACATCTGGGGGGCCACAAGCCCGCCCGCCCACTGCTGTCCTAGACAAATGTCCCAGCCAATCAAGGATCACATATTAAATGCACTCACAGAGGTGTAGAGCAGGGATGAGGAGCCCCTATGTTGTTGGACTACAACTCCCATCAGCCCCAGCCAGCATTGGTCAATGATCAGGGTTAATGGAAGTTGCAGTCCAACAACATCTGGAGGGAGCACAAGTTCCTCTTCCCTGCATTAGAAGAAAGGCAACAGGGAACCTGTGATTCTCTAGATGTTGTTGGGTCCCAACTCTCATCACACCCAGCCAACATGGCCAACAGTCAGGGGTGATCGGAACTGGGGCCCAGTAATATTTGGAGGGCCACAGATTCTCCCACCCTTGCTGTATACACATGTCCCAACCAATCAGGGACCACATTAAATGCACTTGCAGAGGTATACAGCAGGATGGGGAGCCTGTTGACCTCCAGTTGTTTGGTGGACTACAACTTCCATCAGTCTCAGCCAGGATGGCCCAATGGTCAGATATAACGATGGGAGTTGTAGTCCAGCAACACCCAGAGGGTGCCAGCTTGGGAGGAAGCTGCCTTACGCATTCCCTGTCTGCAAATTTTGCCATCTGATTTCCCCTTTCACAAACCACGACCCATGCTCAGTTGGCAGAGCACGAGACTCTTTATGTCAGGATCATGGGTTCGAGCCCCACGTTGGGCAAAAGACTCCTGCATTTCTGGGGTTGGACTAGATGACCCTCGGGGTCCCTTCCAACTATGTTTCTATGAAATTTCCCACCTTCTCTCCTCATTTCCAGCCAACAGCATCCTAGGCGAGGACAATGAACTCTGACTCGGCACTAGACTTGGCAACCATCTCCGCTTCTAATAAAAATATTGCCAAGATATCTTTCCCCAGCCGCCTCAAAAAAACCCCCACCCTACCTACCAATCCCCTCTCATTAGGACATTTTTCCTTTAAAATTTCAACATGTCCCAGGAGGAGGACCATTCCAGAGGAGGAGATTAGAACTTTGCCAAGGTGGTAGACAAGTCTATTCTAGGCCCCAGAAAGGCAGAGTCTCACACAACTAGAAGGAACTGGTTTGGCCGAAGAGATCCCGAAATTTCCTTAGAGGGAGTTGGTTGCGCAAGAGGATTATCTCCCTCTCTCACTGTGTCTCAGTGGCAGAGTGTTCCTAACCACATCAACCCTTTCTTCAGAATCATGAGGACTTTAGCAATAGGGCAAGATATGTAGCCACGTTACAAAGGACACACTCTTGTATGCAGGAGAGCTGCTGCCAGTCAGGGCAGGCCACATTGAAGTAGATGGAGCAATGGTCTGACACAGTGTATGACAGCTTCCTATGATCCCTGGAACATTAGTGGAGGAAACTGACCCCCTATTTTAGCCAACTCATGGGTTTATCTCCCAGAAGCTTTGCTGAATTTAAGAAGACAGATCCACAGATGATCCGAGAGGGAATCCTTTCCACTCACCGCCCCAAAAGCCTACACACATCCCCCTTCCAACACAGAATGATTTCCACAGTTTCTCCTCTCCCTTCCCCAGAAAACCGGAATACAGTGCCCCTTTCCCCCCTCCAATTGACCTTTCTCTTCTTGCAGCAACCAAAGCCCATCGTTGGTTCGGTTCGGTTTGTTCGGTTCGTCGGCGAAAATCCCCTTCTCCGGAGCACGTCGTGGCAAGTTGGTTCCTTGAGATCTGCTGGGTAGTTCCCACCAAGAGGCGCTTGGAAATCCAACAAACGGCTGTTTTTCCTACGTGCGGGCAACAGAAGGGGAGAACGGAGACTTTTAGCTTTCCGTCGGATCCTGCCTCTTTTATTTCCCCACTCCCCCACCCTGGTCTGAGCGTGTTTGGGAAGGCAAATTGTTGAGCGCTGCCTGAACTTGTCCGGAGCGACGAGGCACGCCGCTGAGCGAGCGAAGGATTGGAGTTCACGGGGAAGGGGTGGGAGTCCAGAGGAAGGGGAAAGCCCACCGCCACTACTATCCAACACACCTCCTGCACCCCTTCTGTTTTTGGAATGGGAGCCCCGGAGGAGTCCCAAATGAGAGAAGTCCAACTTACCTGCTCGAAGGGATCACCTGTGCTGAATAGGGCTGCCTCTCCTGCCACAGTTTTATATCTCAAGAAGGCGTGTGTAAGAGACACCTCCGGGAGATACCAGAAAGGCGGTTGTGGCGCAAGGCATCTCGCTGCGCCGCCTGGCACCCTGCCAGCGTGGAACTTCAGCGCCACCCATTACCTAATTTTTTAGTCACGGTGTGGCAGGTGAGCAATTGGTATGACAGGAGGCTGGTTTACGTGACTCTTCTCTCCCCTCTCCGCCCCCTCCAGTTTATCAACTCACTGCATCCCAGTGATCTCCAAACATTAAGGATATAAGAATGTACATCCGGGGCTCCCAATTTTTTTGCTGCCACACCTTATGGATTCCATAAACTCATGTCCAGCACCCCCCCCAATAAAAGCAGGGATGTGGTCTAAACCACTGAGCCTCTCAGGCTTGCCGATCAGAAGGTTGGCGGTTTGAATCCCCACGATGGAGTGAGTTCCCGCTGCTCTGTCGCAGCTTCTGCCAACCTAGCAGTTCGAAAGCTCACCGGTGCAAGTAGATAAATAGGTACCGCTGCGGCGGGAAGGTAAACACCGTTTCCATGCGCTCTGGCACTCGTCACGGTCCTCTGTGCGCCAGTAGCGGTTTAGTCATGCTGGCCGCATGACCCGGAAAGCTGTCTGTGGACAAACAATGGCTCCCGCGGCCTGAAAGCGAGATGATCGCCACAACCCCATAGTCGCCTTTGACTGGACTTAACCATCCAGGGGTCCTTTGCCTTTACTTTTACCTATAAAAGCATTGTTCAGAATAGCGGTTTGCACAACCCCCTGATTCATTGCACATTTATTTGAAGTCCAATATAAATTGCTTAGTTTGTTGTAGAATATTTGAAAAAGAAATATCATGGTTGTGTTAAAACGTAGGCAGGATATGAAGTATAGCAGCAGATGACAAGTGGTAGTTTAATAATTTATAGTTTTTACTCAACTTAAACTACCTCACCAGGTTATTGTGAGGTCAAGACAGTGAGGAGGAGAGCTGCCTTATTTTTCTGTGTATAAGACGATGTTTTTTGCTTAAATTTTCTGCCCGGACACTGAGGTCCAGCACCGAGGGCCTTCTGGCGGTTCCCTCATTACGAGAAGCCAAGTTGCAGGGAACTAGACAGAGGGCCTTCTCGGTAGTGGCGCCCTCCCTGTGGAACGCCCTCCCATCAGTTGTCAAAGAGAAAAACAACTACCAGACTTTTAGAAGACATCTGAAGGCAGCCCTGTTTAGGGAGGCTTTTAATGTTTAATAGATCACTGTGTTTTATTTTTCTGTTGGAAGCCGCCCAGAGAGGCTGGGGAAACCCAGCCAGATGGGCGGGGTATAAATAATAAATTAGTAGTAGTAGTAGTAGTAGTAGTAGTAGTAGTAGTAGTATTAAATTTGTTAGGCAAAAAATGGGGGTCATCTTATACACAGATTGTGAATGCGGGGGGGAGGCAGGTGATCAGTGGTGGCAATTGGGCAGGCAGGTGAGAGATTGGAAGTGGGCGACCTCCCTCCAAAAGCATTTTTTTTTAAAAAAAAAAAAAACCCTCAACAAATCAATAATTATTGATTTCTTTATTTGGGGTTTAAAATGATAGGGATCAACTTATACACGGGGGGATCTTATACATGGGAAAATATGGTATGTAAGCCACCCTTGAGTAGGAAAGGTGAGATATAAATGTTAGTGTAAAAGTGGCAAAAAAGCAGCGAATAAATTTAATAAACAATTATAACAATGTAAACAAAGCAGAAAGCAACCACCATGTAATACAATACAAATAATCATAAAAGTGACCAGCCAAATAGGGATAGAGGCAAAATCCAATTCAGTTTGCATCCAAAGGCCAACAGGTCTTGTTTGCACTTCCTGAAGTAAAACACGAAGCGAAACTCAGCCATCCTTCGAAATCCGAACTGCCCCGAATTTTGCAACGCAGTTCTTCAACCAAGTATGAAAATGTACTGTATACGCTGGGTAAAGTTTGCATGTTGGAAAATGCATACTTTTATTAAAAGAACGTGTGGAAATGCATTATGTTAGGGGGAGTGGCTTACAAAAAAACCATGCAAATTTGGCAAAATTTGCATTAAAATGCTGGTGAATTTTCATAAAAAAGAATTTGCAAACTGATGTGGAAATGTGGAGAAGTGAAAAATAAGAATCAGGCCCCATCCTGCACTGTGCATCTAAAGCAGTAGTCTAACACGTTAAGCAATGTGGATTGTTGATTTTGGAACCACTGCATTGATGTAAGGAACTATTCTTGCAGAATCGAGCCTACTGGGGTATCCTGTGGCCCTCCAGATGTTGTTGAACTCCCACCAGTCCCTGCTTATCAAGCATGATGACTGCTGGGGCTGCTGCGAATTCGAATCCAGCCAGAACTGGAGGGCCGCATGTTCCCCGGACGCAGCTGTGAGTGTACAAGGTTGCCTCTGGATACATAGCCTGGTTTGCCTAACAGTCACTGACAGACATATCCGTTGCGAATTTGTATAAACCACGTATCATCATTTCCAAGTAATAAAATCTAGCACCCTGTTTGCGTTGACAGTCCCTAGACAGGAGCCTTTAATTAAAGAGAGTTAACTGATCACGATTATTATTCTCAGTCTTTTTTACCCACCTTTCACCCTAAGGTCCCAGGGCAGGCGACAGTTACAACACAATGTTAACAGTTTAAGGCAGTTTATAATCAGGGACATCAGGTGGGTCCTAAAAATTTAGACCTTTGTGGTCGGAGGCATTGCCACTCTGGAATACCAGTTGCCGGTTTTCCACAAGTTGGGCAGGATGCTGAACTAAAAGGACATTGGCCTAATCCAGCAGGCTCTCCTTATGTTCTTAAGATTCAGTTTGCCTTTAAAAGCAAGCCTATCTACCCTGAACTTTCTGAAATAGTGCACGAACCCAAAACATATTTTTCAAATCCCTCCTTCTCTAACTTTTGCAGTGCGGTTCCCCAGCCAAGTTGCAAAAACAGATAACAGACTAAAGTTTTCAGGGAAATGCATGTGTGAGTAAAAACAGCATTAAAAAAATGCCTCGCGGAAGGGAGAATTGTTTCGCAAAACAAAAACCCAGACCTAACCCTGCATATTGGGGGGCGCGGGGGGCGCTGTGGGTTAAACCACAGAGCCTAGGGCTTGCCGATCAGAAGGTCAGCGGTTCAAATCCCCGCAACGGGGTGAGCTCCCATTGCTCGGTCCCAGCTCCTGCCCACCTAGCAGTCTGAAAGCACATCAAAGTGCAAGTAGATAAATAGGTACCGCTACAGTGGGAAGGTAAATGGCGTTTCCGTGTGCTGCTCTGGTTCGCCAGAAGCGGCTTTGTCATGCTGGCCACATGACCTGGAAGCTGTACGCCAGCTCCCTCAGCCAATAACATGAGATGAGCGCCGCAACCCCAGAGTCGGTCACGACTGGACCTGATGGTCAGGGGTCCCTTTACCTTTAACCCTACATGTTGTTGTTGTTGTTGTTTAGTCGTTAAGTCGTGTCCGACTCCTTGTGACCCCATAGACCAGCGCACACCAGGCACTCCTGTCTTCCACTGCCTCCCGCAGTTTGGTCAGACTCATGTTCGTAGCTTCGAGAACACTGTCCAACCATCTCATCCTCTCTCGTCCCCTTCTCCTTGTGCCCTCCTTCTTTCCCAACATCAGGGTCTTTTCCAGGGAGTCTTCTCTTCTCATGAGGTGGCCAAACATATTAGCCTACATATTCGGAGAACCCTACATATTAGGAGAAATTTGCCCTAAAATGCTGATAAATTATCACGGGGAGTTTTTCTTTTAATGCAGACTGATGTGGAAATGTGGAGAACTGGGGAAATGACATAGGTTTGCCCGTTCTCTAACTCAGCTGAAATTAGACAAATGATTGGTGCAGGAGAGGGTTTGTCAATTACTACAATTCATCATGATGCCTCTATGCGCCCTCAAAATTCAGAGGCACTCAATTTATGGATGCTGGTTTTGGAGCGGGTGGGCAAGCAGGGGTTATGGTTATTCTCACGCCCATCTTGCGTGGGCTTCTTGGCGGCACCTGGGAATATGGGAGCCCAGTGTACACACAGGGAAGCTTCCATGTGGATAAGGGCTGGGAAAGGCACTTGGGCACAGGAGAGCTCCATGAGCACAGGGGGAAGCTTTTTATACTGTGAACCTTTTCTGTGGGTAAAGGATGGGACGGATGCTTTTGTCCATATGGGCAAAGCTTATTTTTGTGCCCGAGCAGCCTGCGGTTCAAGTGCCACTGGGTGCCTCCTATGTGCCCACACAAAGCTTGGAATCGGAGGCAATATGGATTCAGGAGACGCCCCTGTTGTCATGGTCACCTGTGGCGGAGCAACACCCTCGGGGGTTAAATTCCGGAGCGCATTCCTTTGCCCTGCCGAAATCAGCCTCCTTATTACAATACGCATCTTGGAAATCTGGAAGCTTCATTTCCGGCTCCAAAGGAACAGCAGGTTGTCATTCCTGGGCCCTCTCGCACCGAGCCCTGGCCTGAAGCCAAACATGTTTCTCTTACCTGTTGAGCTGGTCCTCTGTCTTTACAGATGCTCCGCCTCCCCCCCCCCCCCAGAGGTAGCCACATCTTACTCTCATCAGTGCAAAAGGAGTTGATGAATTGCTGGCTCCTCCTCCTCCTCCTCCTCTGCAGCCTCGAGGAAGGGGCTGCCAGATTCCCACCTTACCTGTCTCAGGTGTGCTCCTGAGGGTCAGGCAAGATGCGATGGAGTGGGAGAAAGAATAGCGAACAGTTCTGGTGGCCTCCCCTCCAAAAGGATATTGCGGAGTTGGGAAAGGGTCAGGAAAGGGCAAGGAAAATGATCAAGGGGGTGGAGCAACTCCCCTGCGGAAAAAAGGTTTAACACATTTTTTGGGGGGGGGGTTAAGCCCAGAATTAAAAGCAAGGAAGAGGGAGCATGATAGAGGTGTATAAAATTATACAGGGCATGAAGAAAATGGACAGAGATCAGTTTTTCTCCCTCTCTTGTAGCACTAGAATTTGTGGACGTCCAATGAAGCTGAATGTTGGAAGATTCCAGGCAGACAGAGGAAAGCAGTTTCCCCCCACAAAGTGGATAGTTAAACTAGGGGGCTCACTTCCAGAAGAAGCATTGATGGCCACCAACTTGGACGGCTTTATAAGAGGATTGGACAAATTCATGGAGAAGTCTGTCTCTGGGCCATAATGACTATGCTCCACCTCCACCGCCAGAGGCAACGTGCTTCTAAACATCAGTTTTTAGGAATCACTAGTGGGGAGAGTTGCTGTTCCACTCAGGTCCTGTTTGCAAGCTTCCCAAGAAGCATCCGGTTAGCCATTGTGAGAACAGGATTCTGGACTAGATGGGCCATTGACCTGAACCAGCAACCAGGTTCTTCTGAAGTCCAGGAACAGTCTATTTGGATTCCTGGGTTCTTAGGGTCTTTCTCTCTGCCGTACAATTTCAACAGGAAATTCAGGAAGTAGGCATCAGGTTTGGGGTGGCAGGCTATAGGGCCCGACTGAGGAACCTGTGACTCTCCAGGCATTGTTAGACTACAACTCCCAGCATTGCTGTTGTGATTGTTGATTCTTATTTTATGCTATGGGAGGCACTTACTCATTAGCACCCAGGACAATCTGCTTAGTCCTTCATTCTTCCTCACCCTCTGCCACCCCTAATCTCTTGCAATTGTGTTTTAAAGTGGGTGTGACACCCTGCATCTCCCTGCCAATGCCCCCCCAAAAGCACCAATCATTCCAGGGGTAATTTTCTCCCAACACCAGCCATCTGCAGAATCATTGTGTCATTGGTCAAGAGGTGGGGGTGGGGAAGAGTGATCTTGGCTGTATGTGACCCTCGCTCTTGGTTCTACCCTATCCCTTTCTTCCCCACCCCGCCCCCCTAACCTCCCCTGGTATGCATCAGGAAAATGCTATTAATGAAACTCCCAGCACCCCCGGTCATTGGCCTGGCTGCCTGGGGCTGATGGGATTTAGAGTCCAACAATGTCTGGAGGGCTGCAGGTTCCCCATCCCTGTTCTAGGGAGGAAGATTGGAGAGGAGAGACTTCAGGACCTGGGAGAGCTCCCAAGGGAGGAAGGTGGTCTTGGAGCAAGGTCTTAAATTAGGGGCAAGGAGACTCTTCAGGACCTGGGAGAGCTCCCAAGGGATGGAGATGTTATTGTCTCAGAAGAGTCGCTATCAGAAGTGCTAGAGCTGCCTGGCTCTGAATGCTCTGCGTCCCATATTCATAGCTGCCAAGTTTTCCCTTTTCTCGCGAGGAAGCCTATTCAGCATAAGGGAATTTCCCTTAAAAAAGGGGATAACTTGGCAGCTATGCCCATATAGCCCCCTCAATATGCCTTGTGGTGGGGCGTGCTCTTTGGGGTGAGCTGGTCCCAGCACTACTACTCCCTATCACTAATAATAATAATAATTAATAATAATAATAATAATAATAATAATAATAATAATAATAATAATTCATTTGTACCCTGCCCATCTGCCTGGGTTTCCCAAGCCACTCTGGGCGGCTTCCAACAAAGATTAAAATACATTAAAATATCACACATTAAAAACTTCCCTAAACAGGATGTTTTCTAAATGTCAGGTAGTTGTTTATCTCTTTGTCATCTGGTGGGAGGGTGTTCCACAGGGAGGGTGCCACTACCGAGAAGGCCCTCTGCCTGGTTCCCTGTAGCTTTGCTTCTCAGTGAGGGAACCGCCAGAAGGCCCTCGGCGCTGGACCTCAGTGTCTGGGCAGAATAGTGGGGGTGGAGATGCTCCTTCAGGTATACTGGACTGAGGTCATTTAGGGCTTTTAAGGTCAGCACCAACAATTTGAATTGTGCTCGGAAACGTACTGGGAGCCAATGTAGGTCTTTCAGGACCGGTGTTATATGGTCTCGGTGGCCGCTCCCAGTCACCAGACTAGCTGCCACATTCTGGATTTGTTGTAGTTTCCGGGTCACCTTCAAAGGTAGCCCCACATGCCTATCACCAACACTCCTCCAACTTGGGGCTGCCACTTTGCAACCTGGACAAAAGCTCCCCCCGGTGCTAAATGAAACAATACAACAGGAGATGTGGCAGTAGCTTTCAACCCCCAACACCCATGCCCTGCTCTTCCTTGGGTCCTGAGACTCACTCTCCACTCCCCTCTGTTGTGGGGAAGCCATGAATATCATAAGAAGAGCCTTGCTGGATCAGTGGCCCATCCAGTCCAGCACCCTGTTCCCACAATGGCCAGCCTGTAAGCAGGATGTGAGCCCAAGACCCCTCTGCCCTCCTGTGTTTCCCAGCAACTGGTATTTAAAGACATGCTACCTCCAGCAGTGGCGGGAGAACATAGTTGTTGTGGTTAGTAGCCGTTGATAACCTGATCCTCCATTGCTTTGTCTAATTCTATTTTAAAGCCAACCAGGTGATTTCATTATATAAAATGATTGAGTTTATCTTAATTTTGATAATGTTATTATTTTTGATGTCCTTTATCTTGTTTGCTTATTGCTATGATTTTTATTTCTTGACTGCCAGGGACTTTTCATAGCAAGGATTAAAATGAATAGAATCATGGAATTGTCGGGTGGAAGGTACCCTGAGGATCATCTAGTCCAACCCCCTGCAATGCAGGAATATGCAGCTGTCTCATATGGGGATTGAAACTGCAACCCTGGCGTTCTCAGCACCATGCTCTAACCATGTGCTCATTTCATTTTGCTTCTTGCAAACTGCTTAGAAATAGTCTTTGAATGAAGTGGTATATAAACGTTGCTAAAAATGTTAATAGGAGAGAGAGAGAGGTTGACCAAGATAGATTCCTATCCAGAGTTGCCAGGATCAAACCAGGGATGCGAACTGGGGCATACCTGGCTTCCAGTGTATCCATTGGGTCCTCCTGACCTGGAAGTACTTATAACAGCTTCCTGTTCAGGTCGGGGGGGTGGCATCTGCATTATACATTGGTCCACCTAGCTCAGTATTGTCTGCACAGACTGGCATGCAAGGCAGATGTTCTACCAACTGCGCTGGGAGCCTTCCCTGTAGGGCAATAGCCAGTGGTCTCCAAACTAAGTCCTGGGGGCCGGATGTGGCCCAATCACCTTCTAAATCCGGCCCGCGGACGGTCCGGGAATCAGCATGTTTTTACATGAGTAGAATGTGTCCTTTTATTTAAAATGCATCTATGGGTTATTTGTGGGGCATAGGAATTCATTCATATTTTTTCCCAAACTATAGTCCGGCCCCCCCACAAGGTCTGAGGGACAGTGGACCGGCCCCCTGCTGACCCCTGTATCTTAGCTGTGATTCCTGGCTGTGGTTATAGCTCAGCTCTGAGTCCCCTTCTCTTCTACCTTGCCACTAAGCAAGCAACAAGCAACAGTATCTCAGAGCAAAGGCTTTTATTTGAATTGCTGCAGTCTGCTGGCTGACGGGTTGATATTTCCTGTTATCTTCCTCCTCCTGCAAGCACTCGGAATCAAGGTGTCTTGGTCCCACCCACCCAACTCTCTCTCTCGCACGAGCCACAGCCCCCCACCCGTGCCACGACTTTCACTTCTTTCTCCCCACTTTCTCCCTCTTGATATCCTTGGCCAGCTCCCCGATCAGCCTCCAGTACTCTCCGAATTTCAGCTCCTCGTCGTTGTTGACATCCAAGCTCCTCATCTTCTCGTCGAGGTCGCCGACGTCCTTCGGAAAAGGAGGAGAGGAAAGGAAAAGTCAGGGACAGCCGGGGCAGCAAAGGCGTTTTGTCACAGGAACCTGCTTGTAAAAATTATGTAAGGCACGGAGGAGACAGACTGAGGAGAATTCTCTCTCTCTCTCGTCATAACTCCTAGAGCTCAGAGTCATCCAAGACAATTGATTGGCAGCCCTTGGTTCAGAACCAACAAAAGGAAATACATCTTCATAACTATGCATAATTAACTTCAGGAATTTGCTCCTGCAAGATCTGGTCATCACGGCAGCAGGTGCCTCGTGTCTGCGTCACCCCATGGATGACACTGAGTCTGGTCCAACTTCCCGCAAGCAGCAAGTGTGGGGGTGCTCTGAAAGCTACACACAGAGAGAGCAAAGGAATTCCTTGCACACAGAAATCTAGCATGTCAGGTAGAAGGTGATCTAGCTGAAATTTATTCCCTGAAGTACTAGTTTTCTACATGAATGGTGTTGCTCTTTCTTGGCAGAGTAGACAAGGTTAGTCATGTTGATTAATTTCAATGGGTTTACTCTGAGTAGGAACAAGAAACCCATACATCTATAGCATTTTTATACCGCTTTAGCATTCATGGCTTTCCCCCTCCTTAAATAACCCTGGGAAGTATACAACAGTTTGTTAGAAGCACTGGGAATTGCAGCTATGTTAAGGTCTCCTAAAATCTCTCAATACCCCTAACAAACTACAGCTCCTAGGATCCCTTTTTTTTTGGGGGGGTGCCTTAAATGTATAGTGTACACAGCTGGGACCATAATCCCATGGCTTAATGTAGAAAATCAAAGGGAGCAGGGGTCATATCCAAACCTTCAATTGAAATAATAATAATTTTATTTATTTCTTCATTTCTTCATTTCTTTATTTATAACCTACCCATCTGGCTGGGTTTCCCCAGACACTCTGGGCGGCTTCCAACAAAACAGTAAAATACAATAATCTATTCAACATTAAAAGCTTCCCTAAACAGGGCTGCCTTAAGATGTCTGCTAAAAGTCTGGTAGTTGTTGTTCTCTTTGACATCTGGTGGGAGGGCGTTCCACAGGGCGGGTGCCACTACCGAGAAGGCCCTCTGCCTGGTTCCCTGTAACTTGGCTTCTCGCAATGAGGGAACCACCAGAAGACCCTTGGTGCTGGACCTCAGTGTCCGGGCAGAACGATGGGGGTGGAGGTGCTCCTTCAGGTATACTGGACCAAGGCCGTTTAGGGCTTTAAAGGTCAGCACCAACACTTTGAACTGTGCTCGGAAATGTGCTGGGAGCCAATGTAAGTCTTTCAAGACTGGTGTTATGTGGTCTCGGCAGCCGCTCCCAGTCACCAGTCTAGCTGCCGCATTCTGGATTAGTTGTAGTTCAAAGGTAGCCCCACATAGAGCGCATTGCAGTAGTCCAAGCAAGAGATAACTAGAGCATGCACCACTCTGGTGAGACAGTCCGCAGGCAGGTAGGGTCTCAGCCTACGTACCAGATGGAGCTGATAAACAGCTGCCCTGGACACAGAGTTGACCTGCGCCTCCATGGACAGCTGTGAGTCCAAAATGACTCCTAGGCTGCACACCTGGTCCTTCAGTGGAACAGTTACCCCATTCAGGACCAAGGAGTCCTCCACACCTGCCCGCCTCCTGACCCCCACAAACAGTACTTCTGTCTTGTCAGGATTCAACCTCAATCTGTTAGCTGCCATCCATCCTCCAACCACCTTCAGACACTCACACATTTATACCACTTTTAAAAGTCATGGTGGTTTCCTCCAAAGAATCTTGGGAACCACAGTTTAAGGGTGCTGGGAATCATAGCTCAGGGTGGGGGTCTCCTAACATCACCCTTAACAAACAAACTGTTCCCAGGATCCTATGGAGGCAGCCATGACTGTTAAAGCGGTATCACAGTTCTTTGAATGGCTAGTACAGTTGGAGCCAAGCATTAGTCATTACTCAGAGTAGACCCACTGAAATTAATGGGTGCGACTAATTTAGGCTCAATGGAGTTGCTCCCAATCTTCACCCCACTCAGAAAAGACCCCCGTTGACTTTAATGAACTGGACTAACGTACGTCCATTATTTCCAGTGGGTCTACTCTGAGCACAATGGCAAAGCTCAAGTAGGCTCGCTCTTAAAAGGGGCAGGAATCAAGGCCTCAGGAAAATTCACCAGTGTTTTAATGCACATTTCTCCCAATGGACACACGTGTGTGTACACAATGTTGCCTAATATTCACATTTTTGCACAGCGCACATTTTTCTGAATGCAATGCATTTTTCTATCTCATTTACCCTAAGAGACGCAGTCATACACCAGCCCTAGTAGATGCCTATTGGTACACGGGGCTGTGCTCGAGAACTGCATTGCAAAATTCAGAGAAGGGTGAATTTTGAAGGCAGGCTGCATTTCAGGTATTGATTCTGAAAGCATGACTTGCTTTCTCCTCAAACTGCGATGTGAATCAAAGACAGCACCTCCCCTGTCCTTAGACATTGCGACTGCTGCAGCCGCCAGAGGGTGAGCCCCCCAAACCTTTTGCAATCCTTCACCTTACCAACTGGAATGTAGCACAGGAGTGAATCTCTCCACTCCTGCCAGAGTCAGACCATTGGTTCGTCTGGTACAGTATTTCCAACACCGGCTGGCAAATGCCCTCTAGGATTTCGGGTAGGGTTCTCTCCCAGCTGTTTTAGAGACTGGCTGGATGCTGAGGAGTGGTGGAAGGTACCAGCTGGGGAACCCCCAAGGGAAGATGGCTCAGAGCCTGGGGGTGGGTTGTGGGAAGGCGATGGGTCGTCAGAGGGAGAAGACTGGGAGGAGGATGTGTCGGAAGCAGAAGATGCAACAGGGTTTAGTGAGCAGGAAGAGGCTGTGGCAGAGAGGAGTTCAGAATCAGAGGCAGAAGCAGAGGCTGGAGAGGAGGGAGGGGGGCAAGGGGCAGAGATGAGACTGGCGGCTGAAGAAGCCAGGGGGGTCTCCCCTCCTGCTGTGACCAGCTCCCCTCCCTGCTGGTCTCCCAGGACCAGGAGAGGTATGACGAGGGAGTAGCAAAGACAGGCACGTTGACTGAGTCTCAGGTTGCTAGGGAAGGAACCAGGGAAGAAGCAGACTTAGGCAACTGTAGGCAACTTCAGACCCCTCAGCTGCCTCATAGGGGGCAAGATCTACCAGGACGAGTTGCTGTGCTTGCTAGGCCTGGCCTCTTGAGCAGATCTTGTTTCCCTAACTTCCCTGACGCCATGTGATTTATGGACACCAGCCCAACTCTAATAATGTCGCTTGCTTGTTTGCTCGGATGGAGGATTCGTGAAGGGATGTGCGAGTGAGTGTGTGGGAACCAGTTTACTCCGTGAATGTAAAATCCGCACTCGTTACTCTACTCACTGTTGCCTCTGGTCCCTGCCCACTGGTGCAACATGGCCCCCGGAAGGCTGCTCAGAAGGGAATATGGCCCTCAAGCAGAAAACTGTTCCCTGCAGAGCTTCTGGACATGCAACGAGAAGCAGTGGGTCTCCAACTTCTCCTTCAGCAAATTGCTTTTGGCCTAGCCCTGCGTGTCCTGATTTTAAAATAAAAGCCTCCCCCGTCCTCCTGGCCTCACACCCTGTAATTTGTACCCCCCACACACACCTTCATGAGGTTCGGGAGCTGCTCGTGAACAAGTTCCTTGAATTCCCCAGCCGTCAGAGTCCCCTTCTTGCCCTCGCGGCCCGCATGCGTGAAGAAGATGTTGACGATCTTCTCAATGGCTGCCTCCAGCTCTGTCCATTCACTGCTGGCCATCTCAGGACTGAGAAGTGTTGAGTTTCCTTCCTTCTTTGCTGAGGCTGTGGCTCGACAGATGGCGAGTGTGTTTGTAGTGGCGGGCTGTGTACGACGGGCTCTGTGAACAGGGGAGAAGGGAAAGGTGAGGCAGTCAGGAGGAAATCAGCAGGGGAAAAACAGAAGGGAAGAAGATGTCAACAAAGCAGCAAAGCACATAAGAAAAACTATGATTTGGATAATGTCATTATTTCTGTTGTTCTGTTGGATTTTTTTTTTTATTGTTATGTCTGGTTTTTTTTTAAAACTATCAGGGTCTTTCCATAGCAATATTTTAAATGAATAGAATCATAGCTCTGGCTAGTTAAAACATCGCCATCCATCGACAACAAGTCAACGGGAGAGACCAACGTCACTTTCTGTTTTGCCAAACAAAAGCACCCTGGGCTGGTCTTCCAGCCTTTCATAGAATCACAGAATGGTAGAGTTGGAAAGGGTCTCATCCAGCCCCCTGCCATGCAGGAAACATGCCTCTGTCCCATACAGGGATCGAACCTGAAACCTTGGCGTCATCGGCACCACACTCTCGCTAGCTTTGCAAAGCCAAAAACATTCTGGAAGGCTTGTAAACGCCAGCTTGGTAGCCAAGATATAACCCCAGGACCAATTGTCATTTGCTTCAAGAACGAGATCACATCGGCTTATTCACATGCTTGGGCATATGTTAGTTGGCTTGCTTAGCTAGTTGGGAGAAGGGAGACCTCTCACACTGATTGCCCGTCAGCTACTGCCTTATCTGAGAGATAGATGAGAGATAAGCTACTACCTTTTCTGAGGGATGGAAGGGGGCCTCTAAGCCAGGGGTGAGTTAACCGGATTATCGGTGCCTGTTTACGTAGTTTGCTTTGTGTATAAGTAATGCTTAACATAATAGCAGTGAGGCTCTGCAGGGTGCGTTGTAAGCTTACGCTTTCCTTTAATAAACCACTAGAACTGGCCATTCTGACGTTTCCCAAATCTGCATCAACCCACCCTCACAGGCCCTCCACCTTTCTTTTCTTCTCGTGAAAACCCATCGGCATATTCGCGCAAACTTCTCCTGATGTTCGCAATCTTCTTCTGCACCTATTTGCAAAGCAACGTTCCCCAATAGAATGCATTTGTGGTGTGTTAGCTTCACTAAGAGATCCATTTCTACGCACACTTCAACGCCAGTCTGTACATCGTTACACATGTTACTCCGCTAAAGAAACTGGATTGCAAAATTCAGAGAAGTGCAGATTTGCTCAGATGGCTGCTTTTCCGTTTGCGTATCGTTTCGGGTTGCGGAAACCAGGGAGATTCGTCTTTAAATGTGAGCTGAATCACATTTCTCCCCATCAGCTCTGACTGTGGGTTGATCCTAGTACATTTCTGCAGGACATTGTATCCCAAAAATATTAGAAAGTCAAGTCCCAAGGAGAGGGGAACTGGTTTTTAAGAGGGCAAGGAGCTTGTCTCCCTCTGTGGAAATCGGGAATGAATAACACCACTAAAAAGAACTAAGAGAAAGAAATATCAATGCACACATCAGAGTTGTATCTTTCCATCCATGGATTAATCGATTGCATTGTGCTGCACGCTGACTTGGGAATAAACCATCTCCAACTCAATGAGGCTTACTTTTGGGTAAATGTGAGGAGGTAAATTCAGTTGCATGGATGTGTGGGCTGGATCCTATGAATGCCCTCTTGCAAACCTGTCCTGCTGAATTCAGGGCGAAAGTGTGGATAAGATTGCATCACTTTCCTCCCGGGGCAACTAAAGCACTTCTAAACGCGACTTTGGGGTCAGGGGAGACAATTTCCCCTCCGTCCCACAGCTCTGCGATCTGGCTTCCCATACCACACTAGCTAATTATCTTAAAAGGCAATTAGCTCCAAAATAGGTGACCATCGTCCAATCTGACTGGCCCTCACGCTGGTTAGCTGGCTGGACTGAGAATTAATAGCACCCTTTAAAATGTAAGAAAGAGAGACCCAGGAATCTCCCAGAAACCCACGAGCAAGGCATGGAGGCAACGTTTAATTTTTTTAATTTTTTATTTTTGCAATTTGTCTTTAGCACCTGGTTTTCAGGATATACTGGCCCTGAATTTGGAGGCTGACAATGTTTTAGACCTGCTGACAATGTTTTAGATCTGTGTGCCACAATGATAGATAGATGATAGATAGATATTGTAGATAGATAGATAGATAGATAGATAGATAGATAGATAGATAGATAGATAGATAGATAGATAGATAGATGATAGATAGATAGACAGATGATAGATATAGATAGAGGGCTCATCCACACTTCTGCTTCTGCCATGCTCAATAAAGCACAGGTCCAAGCTGTTTTCCCTTTGCCCTGCTCCTTTCCAAGGAAAAACCCACTCTTTAGAGACAGATCAGAACAAATGGCAATCCGGGAAAACCCGAATTGTCACCTCTGTTGTATCTCTGACCAACAGGAGACCTCAAGGGATCTTGAGTCCCTTGATAGGGAGTTGGACTTTAAAAGCCAACCCCAATTCTTATAACAACCGTTTGTTCTGATCAAGCATTAAAGAGCAGTTTTCCCTGGGCAGGAAGCAGCGGGACAACAGGAAATGTGGGTATGCCCTTACAGACATACGTCTGTGATTCTATCTATGCTAATGGCTACGAAGCACATCTTGTGGGCTATTTTGGATTCTGGTGTGTTATGTCACTTCCACGTTACTGGTTTATCCAGCACTCATCCTGATTTTATTTTTATTTTATTTTTTGCACCAAGTTTGCAGGGTGGTTAGATGGGCGCTGCTATTTATTGAGCATTTTGTTCTCTTTCATTAGACGACAACGTGCCAATCAACTGCAACCCAATGCTCTCCTGTGCATTTCCCGATCACTTTCCTTCCTGTGAAAAGTCAAGGGGGGGTGGGGGGAAGTGGGTTTATGCAAGAACCTCCCAATTGATTTTAATTGCCCACCCAGATTTGCCAGCACATGATTGGATTTCATTGGAAAACAGCAGCTGTCTGGAAGTGCCCATCATATAATACAATGTTATTGCAAGAGGATAGAGGGAGATAGCTGAATCAACAGAGACAGGTAGACAGTACTGTCATGAACATATTTACTCAGGGTATGTGTCTCTCAAAGTTCAATGGCTCTCAAGTAAAAGTGCTTAGGATCGCATTGCCCACTTGTTTCTTAAACATAAGAGCGGAGGAGGAGTCCTGCAGGATCAGACCACTGGCCCATGTAATCCAGAATCCTGTTCTCACAGTGGTCCTCACCCCTGCTGCAGGTTCCAGTAACTGGCATTCAGAAACACTGCTGCCTCTGGAGGCAGAGCCGAGCCATCAATAGTCCTTTCCTCCTCCATGAAAATTTGTCTAATCCTTTTTCTTGAAGCCACCCAAGTCGGTGGGCATCAGTCACTGCCTCCTGCGGGAGGGAGTTCCCCAGTTTAACTCTGCACTGCATGAAGAAGTCCTTCCTTCTATCCATCCTGACCCTCCCCACATTCAACTCCACTTATAACTTATAACTCTGGTGTTATGAGAGAGGGAGAAGCGCTTTTTCTCTGTCCATGTGCATAGTTGTATAAACTTCTCCCACGCCGCCTCTTAACGGCCATTTCTCTAAGCTAAAAGGTCCCAAACGCTGCAATCTTCCCTCAACCCCCTTGATCATTTGGCTTGTCCTTTTCTGAAACTTTTCCCATTCTACAATATCTTTTTTTTGAGGGGAGGAGCCCAGAACTTCTTCAACCTCTGTGCTTATCTCAGAATCTCACCGGTACCTCGAACAGACGACCCTCCTCTGCTGCAGATTTTTTTTTTCTAACACACCTCGATGCCTGCATGTAATCAATGAATACAATGCTGGCTTGGATGGGTGTTTTCAAGTGATTCATCGCCTCCCAAAATTCTTTTCGTTAGTCAGCAGCCTTTGCACTCCCATAACTGCAGTGCTCCATATCTCTCTCTCTCTCTCTCTCTCTCTCTCTCTCTCTCTCTCTCTCTCTCTCTCTCTCTCTCTCTCTCTCTCTCTCTCTCACACACACACACACACACACACACACACACACACACACACACACATACACACACACACACCGGGATCCAAAAAGGGAAACCAGCCTCTGGCACCATCCCGCTTCCCAAGATTGCCACTTACCCTGGAGTCAGTCGCTTGCAAGGATAATGTCAGTGGGGGAATAGGGCGTTGCTTTTTATACAGCTGTGGGCAGCCAGAATCGGGGGAAACAAGGAGGGGGGGTGTTCAAAGGATCAGTGCTCCATTAAGCTAAAAGACTTTTGCTGGTGTACGGTTTCTCTTTCCACAGACACCGCCCACGCCAAGACTCCCCCCCTCTCCCCCCCCAAACAGGCTGCAGCCCGCACTGCTACTGACACAGGGCACTGCCTTCCTGGCTTGTCAACGACTCACAAAGCACAGCAGCCAGGCTCGGCCCTGCCCAGCCGTGAGCCGTCCACAAACAAACTTTCATTTTGCAAGATTTGGCATGCAACCAAGGAAGGTCTGGGGAGGGAGGGGGACAACAACACCTCGTGTGTGTGCACAGGCTGCAGAAGACACACAAGGGGAGAGTTTGTGCTACTGACTCTCGGCCGAGGCTTCAGGATGAGTTAGCAGGGGGGGGGGGGTGGAAGCCCTCCAGGAAAATGTATTTCATGGGCTGACTCACCCGCTCAGCCACCGTTTGCAGAAAAACACGACTGGCCGTCGCTCACGCTGGGACATTTTTTTGGGGGGGGAGGGGTAATTTGATTTTGGCCAGGAAAAGTAAACAGGATGCCCCAGCAAGGCTTGAACTGATGCCAGGCTCAGACAGGGTGACCTAGCGAGATTTTAAATTTAAGTCAAGCTCAGACAGGAAGATCTAGCAAGGCTTAGATTCAAGTCAGGTTCAGACAAGCATACCCTCCAACATTTCTCCGACGAAAATAGGGACGTCCCATCCCACAATGAATTTTACTACTTATAGCCCACACTGGGTTGTCCCAGCCTCTCTGGGCAGCTTCCAACGTATACGAAAACATAATAAAACATTAAACTTTTTTTAAAAAAAAACACCAACAACTTCCCTATAGAGGATTGCCTTCAGACAGTTCGGGGGTTGGATTATTGGGTTTCCCCAGCCACTCTGGGCGGCTTCTAACAGAAAAATGAAATAAAATAATCTATTAAACATTAAAAGCCTCCCTAAACAGGGCTGCCTTCAGATGTCTTCTAAAGATCTGGTAGCCTGTTTTTCTCTTTGACATCTGATGGGAGGGCGTTCCACAGGGCGGGAGCCACCACCAAGAAGGCCCTCTGTCTGGTTCCCTGCAACTTGGCTTCTCACAACGAGGGAATCGCCAGAAGGCCCTTGGTACTGGACCTCAGTGTCTGGGCAGAACGATGGGGGTGGAGACGCTCCTTCAGGTATACTGGACCGAGGCCATTTAGGGCTTTAAAGGTCAGCACCAACACTTTGAACTGTACTCGGAAACGTACTGGGAGCCAATGTAGATCTTTCAAGACCGGTGTTATGTGGTCTTGGCGGCCGCTCCCAGTCACCAGTCTAGCTGCTGCATTCTGGATTAGTTGTAGTTTCCGGGTCACCTTCAAAGGTAGCCCCAAGTAGAGCACATTGCAGTAGTCCAAGCGGGAGATAACTAGAGCATGCACCATTCTGGCGAGGCAGTCTGCAGGCTGGTAGGGTCTCAGCCTGCGTACCAGATGGAGCTGATAGACAGCTGCCCTGGACACAGAATTGACCTGCGCCTCCATGGACAGTTGTGAGTCCAGAATGACTCCCAGGCTGTGCACCTGGTCCTTCAGGGGCACAGTTACCCCATTCAGGATAACTCCATACCCTCCAGTGAAAATAGGGCCATCCTACCATACCCTCCAACATTTCTCCCATGAAAATAGGGACGTCCTAAGGAAAAGCAGGACATTCCGGGATCGAATCAGAAACCAGGATGGCTTCTCTAAATCAGGGACGTCCCTGGAAAATAGGGACACCTGGAGGGTCTGAGACAGGATGATGTAGCAAGATTTTGAATTTATTTCAGGATGAAACTGTTTGATCTAGCGAGGCTTGGATTTAAATCAGATTCAGTCAGGATGATCTTGCAAGATTTTAAACTTGAGTCAGGCTCAGGTGGACTCAGACAGGAAGTTTAGCATTCATGACAGTTGTAGTCTAACAATCACTGGATAGATGAAGGTTTCTTCCTGACCCAACTGGGCCAGTTTACCACCGAAGACCAGGAAATCATAACATAACATGGTGCCTTTTGATTACAGTGGTACCTCGGTTTACAAACACAATTGGTTCCGGAAGTCTGTACTTAACCTGAAGCGTACTTAACCTGAAGCGAACTTTCCCATTGAAAGTAATGGAAAGTGGATTAATCCGTTCCAGATGGGTCCACGGAGTACTTAAACTGAAAATACTCAAACCGAGGCGTACTTAAGCCGAGGTATGGCTGTATAGGGATTCTGTTTAATCGTTCAAATATCTTAAGATCACAGATCTGCACTCCAAATGAATATATCTGGAACATTGCCTTTTTCCTTCAACATTCAACAGGTACCGATGGATTAAAGATGACCACTCCTTCACACGCATGAAGTACACACCCATCCCTGCCAACAATCAGCTGGCATTTTGTGGCCACTGAGCACGCTCAGTTCCTGTTTTGCTGGAGGGTTTGTTTGTTTGTTTCCCTCCCCTTAGCATTTCTCATGCACACGAAAGCTCATACCAAAATAAAAACTTAGTTGGTCTTTAAGGTGCTACTGAATGAATTTTTTTATTTCCCTAAATAGAGTTCAACATCTGTAAACCCCAAGATTCCCCAAGCCAGTCGATATCTCCCTCTTGCAGAAGGATTCTGCCATTTTCATGACTTAACCATCGGCGATAGAAGGAATTATGAAGCATCATGGAATGCTTGGTGGGGAAAATATTTTTTATTTTGTAGAAGAATCAGTGCCTGGCTTCAATGCCCAGCCCGTTAGAGCTCCACAATATTTACCAACCTTCCCAAGGATTGGAGGCAGGGGACCCCACACATTCATCCTTTCCTCACTGCCTCCAGACCTGCCTTTTTTAAACAATAAATTGATTGATGCTAAATTGCTATATTTTCACAATTCCAAACTGTTTTATATATCAAACATCATTGTTTCCCAAGAAGAAAACAACACAAGAAGGTGGCAACACGAGAACGGGGCCTTCTCTGCAGTGGCTCCCCGTCTGTGGAACGTTCCTTTTTAACCAGGCCTTTGGTTGATGTGATTGACATCCTATGCCCTTTTTAAATGTGGGGTGGGGTGGGAGAAGGTGTTACTGGGTTACTGTTTTTATTTTGATGACATATTTTGTGGTTTTGAGTTCTGGTTTTGTTCTGTGAGCTGCCCCGAGACCTCCGGGTATAGAGCGGAATATAAATTCAATAAATAAATCAAATGAATGAATGAATAAAAAGAAAACAAATGAAACAGAAAGCGGGGGGAAGAAAATGGCACGTGGGAGGTGAGGCCGGGATAATATAACAAAAAGGCTATAGCGCCGTGAGATAATATAATCATTTACATTTTCATTCCAGAAAAGAAATTAGGCCAACTTCTCAACAAATGTGTTTTCTTGAGTATTACATATTGCATTTTTCTTATGTGCAATTAAGATAGTTAGCCAGGTTTTCCTTAGCCAATCAGATATGGTGTAGGGCAGGCATCCCCAAACTTCGGCCCTCCAGATGTTTTGGACTACAATTCCCATGTTCCCTGACCACTGGTCCTGTTAGCTAGGGATCATGGGAGTTGTAGGCCAAAACATCTGGAGGGCTGCAGTTTGGGGATGCCTGGTGTAGGGGATGGGGGTGGGGTTATATTTCTGTTTTTGTGCAATATACTGTTTTGTTGCCGTTAGCAGCATCGCAATCAGCTGCACTTCAGTGTTAATGACCTCAGAGCGAAGTATCAAATGGAGAGTTAGTATTCAATGTTCTCAAATGACGATGCTAAGCCGCAGCTTTGCCTCTGCGAGCTCATAATCTCTTTCCCAAATCCACTCACATTTAGTTCAGTCTACAGCAGTCACTTACCTGCTATTGGGAAAATGCGCTCACCGACCCCCCCACCACACCACACCCCACACACTTGTGCTCCTCCCCAAATCACCAGCCTCCTCCAGTCCTTCCTGTTTTTGACACTGCTTTGGCAGGATCAGTCCAATCTCTTACTGGTTTATCCTAAGCAGTTCCATTTGTTATGGGCTGCTTTGGGAACGGGAAAGGGTTCAGAATGGGCAAATCCACTCCTCTTTTTTCCGATATTCAGTTCAGTTCTCCACACCTGCACATCAGTTTGCAAATCCAGTCCCTCCTCCCCAACAAAAGGCTTTACAGTGGTACCTCGCAAGACAAATTTAATTCGTTCCACAAGTCAATTCATTTTGTGAAAAATTCGTCTTGCGAATCACGGTTTCCCATAGGAATGCATGGAAATTTCTTTTTTTGCCCATAAAAAGGTAAAGGTAAAGGGACCCCTGACCATTAGGTCCAGTTGTGACCGACTCTGGGGTTGCGCGCTCATCTCGCATTATTGGCCGAGGGAGCCGGCGTATAGCTTCCAGGTCATGTGGCCAGCATGACAAAGCCGCTTCTGGCAAACCAGAGCAGCACACGGAAACGCCATTTACCTTCCCGCTGTAGCGGTTCCTATTTATCTACTTGCATTTTGACGTGCTTTCGAACTGCTAGGTTGGCAGGAGCTGGGACCGAGCAACGGGAGCTCACCCCGTCACAGGGATTCGAACCGCCGACCTTCTGATCAGCAAGCCCTAGGCTCTGTGGTTTAACCACAGCGCCACCTGGGTCCCCTTTTTTGCCCATAGGAACACATTAATTAAATTTCAATGCATTCCTATGGGAAACCACGATTTGCAAGATGAATTTTTCGCAAAACGAATTCGTCTTGCGAGTCACATCAGATCGCACGACGCATTCATCTTGCAAAAAATTCATCTTGGAGGGCATTCGTCTTGTGAGGTACCACTGTATGAGAATCCATCAACTTGAATCAAATAATTCATTTTTTGCGAATGACTCCTGGCATACACAATTTTGTATGCAAAATTTTTCCGTTTTTGCAAAGCAATTTTCGGTAAAACAATGCCTATTTGACATGATACTTCCACTAATAGGTGCACACTTTGGTTTCCTGGGTGAGTTTTTTGTATGCGTGACTCAGCTGTAGAATTGCATTGCAAAATTCGGAAAGGCTTGAATTTCAAAGGTCGGCCACAAATCGATTCATGCATTGCTTCGGGTGAATCAGTAGGTTTGACTTTAAGTTTGAACCAAAACAATTCCCCCTCCATCCCTATACCTGACCACTGGCTGTGCTGGCTACACACGCATTCTAAATGTAGACCAATGTGTCCTACCTTCTAGACCAGCACAGGAAGCAGATATCAGAAGGAAGGGGGAAAGAGGCAGCGGTGGTGCAGTGGTTAGAGCGGTCAACTAGGACCCGAGAGGGAGATGGGAGTTTGAATCCCACCACTCAGCCATGAAGCTCACTGGGTATAATCTTAGGCCCAGCAACTGCCTCTCAGCCAAACCTACCTTTCAGGGTTGTTGTGAGGCTGAAAGATGGCATGGAGAGAACCGTGTATGTCATTTTGAGCTCCTTGAGGGGGAACAAATAAATCAATTAGCGAATATACACAATTTCCCCAACAGATGCATTTTTGTCAATACGGTTTGATTGATGAACTGCATAGCAAAACTCAGAGAAGTGCGAATTTCAACGGATAGCTGTGTTTTCGCTTCCGAAAGTGAGGATTTGATAGATTTGGCCGAAACCCGGAACCAATTTCTCCCCCACCCCACCCCCCATCCCTGAGGAGGGCCTCAGGATGTTCCCCCCTCAGGCCTTGCTTAGACATTCCTGGGCTTTATGGACCAATTGCCTGACTCAGTATTAAGTGGCATATTAAAACAGCTAAGTTATTTGACAATAATAGTAATAAGGCTATGTTTTGCTGCTTTGGCCCACGGAGAGATAACACTGGCATGCAGAAGAGGCGGCCGGACAAGAATTACCGGAAAGATCCTTCGGCGTATAGAGCAACAACCCCTGTGCCCTGCCAAGAGGTGCAGTGCTTTGACTCTGATATGTCACACTTTAAAAAAGGGGGGGATTAAATTAACATTGCGCAGGTTTTGCGAGACCTGGCAACGTGTCTCAGGTTGTTTTATTCATTCATTCATTCAAAATAGTATTTATGGTCCACCTTTTCCTCCAATGAGCTGAAGGTGACTTACAAGGTTCTGCTCTTCCCATTTCATCCTCACAACCACCCTGCGAGGTAGGTTAGGCTGAGACTGTGGCAAGGTCTCACTCAGTGAGCTTCAAGGCCAAGCCGGGATTTGAACCCAGCTCTCTCCTAAGTCCTAGTCCAGCACCCCAAGGGGAAATGATGAATGTGGTGACAAAGTGGACGAGGTGGACCATTGGCCTGATCAGACAGGGGTCATCTTACATACCCTTCAACATTTCTCTGATGAAAATGGGGACTTCCTATATTATTATTATTATTATTATTATTATTATTATTATTATTATTACACCCCATCCATCTGACTGGGTTGCCCCAGCCCAGGGCAGCTGGGCAGCTTCCAACATACAGTGGTACCTCCGTTTGCAACCGCAATCCGTTCCGCG
This sequence comes from Zootoca vivipara, assembly GCF_965207765.1. NCBI lineage: Eukaryota > Metazoa > Chordata > Lepidosauria > Squamata > Lacertidae > Zootoca > Zootoca vivipara. The sequence goes on from NC_142599.1 coordinate 34,748,171, forward strand.
GAGGCGGTCGCTCGCCGAAGTGGTCGCTCGCCGAAGGCACGCTTCTGCGCGTGCACGAGGCACCAATAGAGCACGTCTGCGCATGCGCGCGCTGCACAAATTGCTTCTGCGCATGTGTGCGCTGCGCAGATCGCGTCTGCGCATCCGATGCTGCAGAACCCGGATGTAAACACTTCCGGGTCTGTGGCGGTTGCTCACCGAAGCGGTTGTAAACAGAGGTAGGTGTAAACCGAGGTTTGACTGTATATAAAAACATAATAGAGCATTAAACTTTTTTTAAAAAAACAACAACAACCTTCCCTATACAGTGGGACATTCCAGGATCAAATCAGAAACCTGGATGACTTCTGTAAATCCAGGACTGTCCCTGGAAAATAGGGGCACTTGGAGGGTCTGTCCTTACGTTCTTAAACCAACATGCCCCATTGTCAGAAGAGAGATTCCCACATTTTTCATTGTCGTTCCTCTCCCACCCCCACATCGTGATCAACCCTGACCTGTCGGCAACAGCAAACACTGATTGATTGACACATGTTACTTCCTGCTGTCAAGGCTTGCAATAACAGGGGCTTTTTTTCGTTTTTGCAAACCATCGCCAGCCTCCTGTTGCTGAGTCTGAACACGTTCAGATGACCCAGGATTCTGGGATCGCCGGCAGCAAGGAACACCGGCCCGGCCTGTTTCGTGCGCCCACACGCGCATCATTCTGTCTCGCTCACCCTTATGCTAATCGGGGCCAGTCGAGCCCCATGCCATCGCCAAGGGTTGATAATAGATTTCCGGAGAACTGGGACAAGGCGGTGACGTCACGGCTTTCCAACCCCTGAAGGAACCACCTTTGGCTGGAGAAACAGAGGCACGTGCCGCGGGACTCAGAGGATAAGCGAGGCCATGTGTCAGCTCCCCAGTGAATAATGGCCAACTGTTTGTGACAGTGTTGCCTCCCCCTTCCCAATATTTATTTATTCAAATGCATTTCCGAACCGCATCATCTTTTGAAAATCTCTTGAGGCCACGTTCACACCATGCATTCAAAGTGCGAGAATATCCCTTTAAACAGTCATGCCCGCCCAATGAAAAAAGAAAGCTGGGAGTTGTTGCTTGTTATGTTTGCCGAGAGTCGTTAGGAGACCCCCCTGTTCCCCTCGCAGAGCTACAATTCCCAGAGTGGTTTAAGAATCAAGCCCTTTCCGCGGGGAATTTTGGAAATTGTAGCCCTCTGAGGGGTATAGGGGAGTCAGTTCTCAGCTCCCTGAAGAAAGGAGAGCCCCCCCCTGATTTTTTTTTGGGGGGGAGAAACCTGTTTATAGTGCAATGATGCCACTTTAAACAGTCATGGAGCCCTGCAAAGGATTCTGGGAGCTGTGGTTTGTTAAGGGCGCTGAGAGTTGTTAGGAGCTGCAATGTATGGTGTGAAGGTGGCCATTTTGATGTAAAAACAAAAAACACAAATCCCTGATACACAAAGAAGGGGAAAGGGGTACCTGGGAAAGAAGGAAATGACAGTGTGGTGTAGCGGTTAGAGTGCTAGACTACGACATGGAAGACCAGGGTAAAGCTCACTGCGTGTGGCCTTGGGCCAGTCACTGCCTCTCAGCCTAACCCACCTCACAGGGTCGTTGTAAGGGAGGCATCTTGGCGGAAAGTTGGGATATAAATGTAATAAGTACATACATAAATCATCAGAGAAAGGCTGACAATGAATCAGGGCTGTATTTCAGCAGGTGAGGAATCTTTCTCAGCCCCGAGGGCCACATTCCTTTCTGGGCAACCTTCTGAGGGCCACATGCCAGGGGGGAATTTTTACCTTTGTGAATTGTTTACCAATGTGAGTTTTTAACCTTTGCATAGTAGGCTATTTTCGTACACACACACACACACACACACACACACACACACACACACACACTTTTTCTCTCTATCCTTCATCCAGGCAAGCAAGACGACATATCTCCAGCCAGGCCAAAATACTCAAGGGTTGGTGAAGGTGTGGCTTGGGGGGTAGGTTTATGAGGGCCGGATAGATATATTTGGAGGGCCACATTTGACCCATGGACGAGAGGTTCTCCATTCTTGCTGCATCTAAACACAGAGAAGCCAAAAATATGCAATTTCTACATCTTTGTGAACCAGAATCAGAGAGGGAAATTGGGGGAGGCAGTTCCCCATTATCTCCACCATCATATTTTGAAACCTTAAGGTACGTCAGAGAGTAGATACTTTGCCAGGTACGGTTTGGGGAATGCATGACATCATCCCATCGGCACTCGCTGTTACAGGGTTACTTGATGAGTATTAAATGAGGCTACTGTCAACTTTTGATTTCACAATGACTGCCAGAGGTGTAGCCAGCATGGATCAGAGGTGGGTCTCATGGGTGGAGCCTAGCAGCTTCAAGATGGAGTCGATAGTGAAAGGAAGGAAGGGAACTTTGTTGAGCCAATTTCTGAACTTTATTGGGCTGTTTGGTCTCCAATTTCTTCAACCTGAGTGAGCATAGGAGCCAAGTCCTAGAGGCCAAGGTCCTTTTGGGCCCCAAAATGAAATATTTTAGCCCCCCCCCCAAGTTGATGGGAATTGCCATTCAAACGGGGTGGGTGTGTGATCAATTATGCAGGGTGGTGCTTACCTGGGGCCCCCTCCAATATTTTATTCAAGTTAGCACCCCTGTACCTGAAACAAGGGTGGCTGGTGTCCAATGGGACTGAGAGGGCAGAAGGCAGGGAGACCCATAGCAGGTGGAACCAGACACAGTGATAGGCAAAAGTGTCTCCTGGCTGGTTGTAAGAAGACAGGTGGATCAGCAGCAAACATTCTGAGCAGAGCAATATCTTAACATAGAATAAAAATGTCAGGCTGTTGTCAGGCTGCAGTTTGCATGGCCACAGACAGGTGGCACTGTGAACTGCAATTAGGAAGTTTGAGAGAATTAGGAAGTTAGAGAGGTTTGTCCATCCCTAGAAGAGTAAAAGGTAAAGGACCCCTAGACAGTCAAAGGCAACCATGGGGTACGGCACTCATCTCGCTTTTCAGGCCGAGGGAGCTGGCGTTTGTCCACAGACAGCTTTCTGGGTCATGTGGCCAGCATGACCAAATCACTACTGGCGCACAGAGGAGTGTGATGAGTACCAAAGTGCATGGAAACACCATTTACCTTCCCGCCGGAGTGGTACCTATTTATCTACTTGCACTGGTGTGCTTTTGAACTGCTGGGTTGGCAGAAGCTGGGACAGAGCAACAGGAGTTCACCCCGTCGCGGGGATTCGAACTGCTGACCTTCTGATCAGCAAGCCCAAGAGATTTAGACCACAGCGCCATCCGCGACCCTCCCTAGTAGGGTGGCACTATGTGATGATCCTGCATCGGCGACATAGCAACCTCCCAGTATTATGGGAGCTGTAGATTTCTTAGGAGACCCCTGCTCTCCTCACAGAGAGCAGCTATTGTCCAAAGTGGTTTAATAATCCATCTCCCTTTCCAGGGAACGCTGGGAATTGTGGCTGTGAGAGGCTAAAAAGAGGGTCTCTTAACCATTCTCAGCACCCTTAACTAACTACAGTTCCCAGAATTATTTGGGGGGGTCACATCTGGCTCCTAGGCTAGAGACCCCCTCCCTCTGCCCAGTGGAGCCAACCAAGTCAGTCTGGCAGCACCCACCCAGCTGGCCAATGCTGAGGCTGTCCCGTTCGCTGCCACGTTCAGCTGGCAGAGATCCTGGCATTTCTCTGCCCTCGGTGCCAAGAAATGGACCCAGCCTTCACGTCAACATTCTTCACCCCCACCCCGGGGAGAAAACTGCAAACTCATCTCAAATGCTTCTTTTCTCTTTGGCTTAAAACCCCTGACACTGTGTGAGTTATGCAGAGAGAGAGAGAGAGATCTGGAAGGCGGTGGATGGAGGGTTGGCAGAGTGCAGAAGACAGGCGGGTCTTATTTAGGCCTCATGGGGAGGGTAGTGTCAGGTCCCATCTGCATAGGGTTGCCATATTTTGAAAAGTCAAAATCCAGAAACAAAAGTTGTTCAGCTTTTTGTGTGGGCAAAAAAACAAACTTTTAAAGCTATTTTTAAGGAAATTCACCAAGAAATCAACACTTCCGACATGGGCTGCCATACGACATGGAATATTTTCCACTGATTTTGAGAAATTCCGCCTGGACGCTATTTTTGACAGGCGAGTCCTGGGCGTAGGACAGCCCTATTTAAAGGGGTATTATACACCCGCCACAGTGAGTGGCGCTGTGGGTTAAACCAGAGAGCCTAGGGCTTGCCGATCAGAAGGTCGGCGGTTTGAATCCCCGAGATGGGGTGAGCTCCCGTTGCTCAGTCCCAGCTCCTGCCAAGCTAGCAGTTCAAAAGCAAATCAAAGTGCAAGTAGATAACTAGGTACCCTGTTTCTCATATTTTAAGACATACCCATAAAATAAGCCATAGCAGGATTTTTAAGCATTCAAGGAATATAAGACATACCCCGAAAATAAGCCATAGTGATAGGCACAGCAGCAATGCCGGCCGCGGCAGGAGGAGGAGGAAAAAAATAAGACATCCCTTGAAAATAAGCCATAGTGTGTTTTTTTGAGGAAAAAATAAATATAAGACATGTCTTATAATATGAGAAACACGGTACCACTACAGCGGGAAGGTGAACGGCGTTTCCGTGTGCTGCTGTGGTTCGCCAGAAGCGGCTTTGTCATGCTGGCCAACATGACTTGGAAGCTGTACGCCAGCTCCCTCGGCCAATAAAGCGAGATGAGTGCCACAACCCCAGAGTCGGTCACGAATGGACCTAATGGTCAGGGGTCCCTTTACCTTTACCTATACTTCCTCCAGTTCCTACTTTAAGTAGGACTAAGGCTGTGTTCTAAGCATGCAGTGCACCCTAGGAACTGTGGCTTGTAAAAGGTGCTGAGGGTTATTAGGAGACGGTGATTCTCCACACAGAGTGGCAGTTCCCAGAATTCCCTGGGAAGAGAGACTGATTCTTAAACCACTCTTGGAATTGTAGCTCTGTGAGCCCTCTCCCCTGCTGGAGCAAGTTCCAGAGTCCATCTCCGTGCTGCATGAAGAAGGACTTTCTTTTATCTGTCCAGAATCTTCCAACATTCTGCTTCATGAATTCAGGTCCACGAATTTTAGTATTATGAGAGACAGAGAAAAGCTATTCTCTAAGCTTTGTTTTTAGTGACAGACGGTTGCTCCTGGGTCACCCACTCCTGAAATGGACAGCAAACCGGTTGATCTGGGTTGCAAAGACTTTTTTATTATTAAGGAACGTGGAGAGAGAGAGAGAGAGAGAGAGAGAGAGAGAGAGAGAGAGAGAGAGAGAGAGAGAGATCTGCTTTTGTGAACTTGCAAGCCGTATAACACACACACACACACACACACACACACACACACACCGGTCTGGCTTGTCATGTCCTCATCATTCATTCTTGCTAGTGTAAGCATGTCACTAACTGCTTGCATGCCTGCCTGCCCTCCCTTTTCTTCAAGGTATTCAGCATGGTATCTGAAGAAGTGTGCATGCACACGAAAGCTCATACCAAAATAAAAACTTAGTTGGTCTTTAAGGTGCTACTGAAGGAATTTTTTTTTTATTTTACTTCAATCCAGACCAACACGGCTACCTACCTGTAGCAAAAAGAGAGTGAATCTGATTTGAATGGCGATCAAGAAGAAACAGCAGAGATAGAGAGGGCAAATCCAGCCAGGGTTATCGAGAGGCAGTGCAGCATAGTGGTAGCAGCAATAAGATTTGGGAGGCAGGTCTGTTTAGATGGGGAGGCCCGCTCGGCAAAAGGAGAATGCATCTAATAGGAATGACAATCGAGAGGAAACCATGGAAACTTAGAGGGTAAATCTAGCCAGGATTATTGAGAAGGCAGTGTGGTATAGTGGTTAGAGTGTTAGACTTTGGAGAGGGGGGTCCATTTGGATAGGGAGGCTTATTTGGCAAAGAGAGAATCTTTCTAATAAGAATGACAATCAAGAGGAAACAGCAGAGAAGAGATAGAAATTGGAATTGGAGTAATAATTCTCTCTATCGGCTCCCCCACCCCTGCCGATGGCCAGGGATCTTGGCTGATGTAATTCCCCATTCCTGTCCTATCAGATCTGTCAACGGCTACTGGTTGTGGTGGCTATATGTTGTTATAGGTTCAAGGGGTCAGTCTGGATGATGCCTCTGGGTCCCTTCCAGGCCGGTGATCCTGTATTTGTGAGCTTAGACTCTATGACAGGAAACCTGCTGGGCCGGTCAAACCAGTGCCTTCGTCGCTCAGCGAGATACTTGTCACCAGCATCTTAAAGAGTGAGCTCTGCTGCCATGGAGGCAAATGGGTGGGTCTTTTCTTCACTTCACCTGGCTGGCTGTCATGCCATTCTAGGAAGGAGAATGATAGGCCAAAGGGAGGCTGGGGAGGGGGTGGGTATGGGCTGGTGCTGGCAGCTGGCAGCTGGAGAAACAGAGGCATGTCTTGCTCTGTGCTGGACCCCAAAGCTATGGCTTGGAGACCTCCCTGGGAACCCAACAGGGAGGCAAGATCTGTTGGAGTGTTGGTGCTGTAAGTGTCTCCATCCTATGCTCAGGTTGTGTGTGTGAACAAAACCATACATCCTAAAGGCACCACAGTCTTCGCTGACCATCATTCCAAAGAAAGCAAACTCAGAGTAAGGACTGGAACCTCTGAAATCTCGCACCACTTAGAAATTGGGTGCATGCAACACTGGTGTCAGAAGTGGGATCACTGGAACTCCTGGAGTCTGTGGCTGCATAGATGCAACAGCATAAACAGTCTGTTAGGAGTAACCATTAGGAAGTTAACCATAGGAAAGGCTTGCTGTTTGTGGGCATCCCCAGGGCTGCAGTAATTGTAGGCCTACGATGCAGCCCCATCGCTGAAGCTAAGCAGTCACATCAGGCCCCAAGAAGGAGACCTTCCTTTGAACCTCATCTAACTTTATTTATTCATTGATTTATATACCACTTTTTCTCCGAGGACCTCAAGGTGGGGCACATGGTTCTCTTCCTCCCCATTTTATCCTCACAACAACCCTGTGAAGGAAGTTAGGCCGAGAGAGACAGTGGTTGGCCCAAGGTCACCCAGGGCGCTTCATGGCTGAGCGGGGATTCAAACCCTGGTCTCCCAGGTCATAGTCCAAACCTCTAACAACTACATCATACAGTACTGGTTCTTCAACTTTGCCAGGGATGGGCATCCTTTGGCCCAGCAGGGTTCCCAACTCCTATCAACCGCTGGGGATTGTGGGAGTTGGGAGTCCAGCCGCATGTGGACTCTGGAGGTTGCCCATCCCTCTCCTAGACACACGTTCCAACCAATTAGGGATCACACATTAAATTCACGTAGAGAGACGCAGAACACAGATGGAGAGCTTGCGGCTCTCCAGTTCTTTCTCTCTAAACTCCCATCAGCCCCTAGTCAGCGTGGCCAGCTGGTTTTTGGGAATTGTAGTTCTGCAACACCTGCTGGGCCACAGCTTCACCATCCCCAATCAATAACCCCTCTTTGTTTTCCCTGTCTCAGAATTTTGGGTGTTGTGTAAAAAAACAAACAAACTAAAAACACCCAGGCACCTAATATTTGAGCTTGGCTGCGTTAAAAAAACCCTCAGAGGATGATTTCTCTCTCCCACCTTCATTTCATGAAGGAAGAATTCAGAGGTAGCGGGTGTGAGAGCCAGCTGTTTTTCGGAGATGGGGCACAATTGGCCTTTGTTATGCCCACGGCCTCTTCTGCTGGGCCACAGCAGGCTAGACAAACAGACTTCTGTACTTTCTGACCAGTTGCCGACTTCCCTTCATTGGTGCTCGGAGGTGGGGAGGGTCCAGGGGGAGGGTCCAGGCCCTGGTACAAGGCAAGTCTCTCTGGCACCCACCTAGCCCAGACCTGCTGCAGCAGCCGCATGCAAGTACCCTCCAGGTTTTAAGTAAGTGGTTTCTATTTAAGGGGATTGGATTGGGGAAGGGGCAGCAATTGGCATGGCTTTCCCCTCCTCTCTGCTCTCCCAAGAAAAGGACATGCGAAACGGATCCTCAGTGTCTGGGACTTTTCAGCTTAGAGAAAAGGCAGGGGAAAAGGGTGGCTTGACAGAAGTTTACAGAATTACGCACCACATGGATAACATGGAGAGAGGCTTTTCTCCTCCGTAATGGCAGAACTTGCGGCAAAGCTGAATGTTGGAAGATTCAGGACCTGTGGAACTCTCTCCCACAGGAAGCAGTGATGGCCAGCAACTGGAATGGCTTTAAAAGTTGATCGGACATATTCATGGGAATAGAAGGCTATTAATAGCTACTAGCCACATTGGCAAGGGACGTGGGTGGCGCTGTGGGTTAAACCACAGAGCCTAGGGCTTGCCGATCAGAAGGTTGGCGGTTCGAATCCCCGTGACGGGGTGAGCTCCCGTTGCTTGGTCCCAGCTCCTGCCAACCTAACAGTTCGAAAGCACGTCAAAGTGCAAGTAGATAAATAGGCACCGCTCCGGCGGGAAGGTAAACGGCGTTTCCGTGCGCTGCTCTGGTTCGCCAGAAGCGGCTTTGTCATGCTGGCCACATGACCTGGAAGCTGTACACCGGCTCCCTCGGCCAATAATGTGAGATGAGCGCCACAACCCCAGAGTCGGTCACGACTGGACCTAATGGTCAGGGGTCCCTTTACCTTTAGCCACATTGGCTACGCTCTGCCTCCGTGGTCAGAGGGAGGAACGCTTCTGAATCCCAGTTGCTGAGAAACGCAGGAGGGGAGAGGGCTGTTGTGCTTGGGGTTTGTCACTGGGAGATCTGGTTGGCACCTGCGAAGGCAGGACTAGAGGAGCTGGTGGTCTGATCCAACAGAGTCTTCTTATGCCGGTCCATCAATATCAATATTCCCTCTGTCTCCACAGACAGGCAGCTGCCTTCAAGGGTTTCAGACAGATGACACTGCCAAAAAGTCAAGTTAAGGTCTTAGTCCTCATTGTTCTGAATAAAAAGCTGAATTGATAAGGAAAACAGGAAACCGCCTTATACAGCATCAGGTCATTTGTTTGTTTGTCTTAGCATTTGCTACACTTGAATGTCAGGGGCCTCCAGGGTTCCAGGTGAGGGACATTTCAAGACCTGGGACCTTCTGGGTACAAAGGAGGTGCTCTTCCACTGTGTGACGGCCCTCCCTTAAAGGCCAGCTGAAACGGTCCAGGTGTTTGGAGCACCTATCAGGAAAGGCAAATCCATTTGTTGGGTTAGTTTGGGGGTGGGGGCAGCTGGGTGATGGAGGGGATAGGATGGAAGGTTGATATTTTCTCCTCTTTCTCTCTCTGCTGGAACGTTGGGACTTCCCAGTGAGCAACTGGGAGCCAGCAAGTTTAGGAGACACCAAACCAGAGCACTGAAATCTGCACCGTGCAGTTGTGAATTTATGGAACTCACTGCTGCAGGGTTTTAAATTGATTTTTTTGTGTGCGGGTTGTATTATATGGTTTTATGATTGTGCTGTTTTCTCTGTGACATAAATGCAGCAATAGTACTTGTAATTTAATAAGAATAAGAATATTCAGTAGTAGTTACCGATAGCTGCTGCGGGGGTGCGGCCTGGCACAAAACGGCTGCAGCATTTGAAAGAGTGAAAATGGCATCAGCTACCCCTCAACAGGGAAAAGGCACCCACATCAGGGACCACTGTGCTCTCTCGCAGAGAGAAGCTCTTTGCACCTCTTCTCTGTCCAGAATGGGAAGATCTAATCCTGGCATGTTGAAGAGGGCGCTTTCAGTGTAGGAGAATGAGCCAGTGCAAACAGGAACTGAGTGGAAACCACCCCTCATGCATTCTGCATGTTGAAGGAGGTATTTTGTGGGCAACATTAGAGGTGCTGGAGAGCACACTGGCACCCGTGGGTGCCGTGTGGGCACCTAGTCTCCAAACCAGCCTGCCTCTGTGCCCTATGCCTTTCACCTGGCTGGTGATTAGGCGGCGCTGGTTACTCAGTTTGGCAAGCAAAAGGCGCCCTGCACCTGCCCAGAGGCGTTTCCTAGATGCAAGCCAGAGTTAAAGGAAGCCCTAATTTTCCATGATTCAGGTCATCTACCCACAGGTGAATGGGTCTCTCTAAAAAGAGCGGTGGCGGGGTAACTTTCCTCTGCCCCAGAATTGGGCTCATCCTCTTTTACTCCAGATCATTGACAGACTGAATAATCCAAGCGCTAGACCAATGAGGCTTCTCTGAGCAAGGAGTGTCTCCCACGATCCCTTTAACGTGCTGAGCTGGCAGTCACCTCGGTTGCATGTCTCATGGTGACTTGGCTTCACGATCTGCACCCATGGCTCATCTCTGACCCAGAAGATGGTGCATGCACAGATCTGTCAACCACGTCGTATATTAGAGAATAAAAGCAAATGTTCTTCCTCGTAAGCTTTGGGAGCGGGGGGTGGAGAGCCTGCAGCCCTCCAGGTGTCGCTGCACTCCCAACCCCCAGTGGCCAGCATGGCCAATGGTCAGAGATGATGGGAATCATAGAATCATAGAATATTAGACCCTGAGGAACATCTAGTCCAACCCCCTGCAATGCAGGAATCTAAGCTAGAGCATCCATGACAGATGGCCATCCAACCTCTGCTTAAAAACCTCCAAGGAAAGAAAGTCCACAACCTCCCAAGGGAGACCTTTCCACTGTCAAACAGCTCTTACGGTCAGAGGGTTTTTCCTGATGTTGAGTCGGAATCTCCTTTCTTGTAACTTGAAGCCACTGGTTCGAGTCCTACCCTCCAGAACAGGTGAAATCAAGCTTGCTTCATCTTCCACGGGACAGTCCCTGAGATATTTGAAGTTGGCTATCCTATCTCATTGCAGTCTCCTCTTTCCAGGCTAAATATACACAGCTCCTTCAACCATTCCTCATAAGGCTACAGAGGTGGATTTAGGGGAGCACAACCGGTTCAGTCACACTGGGTGCAGAGCAGAGGTAAAGGTAAAGGGACCCGTGACCGTTAGGTCCAGTCGTGACCGACTCTGGGGTTGCAGCGCTCATCTCACTTTACTGGCCGAGGGAGCCGATGTACAGCTTCTAGGTCATGTGGCCAGCATGACTAAGCCGCTTCTGGCGAACCAGAGCAGCACACGGAAACGCCGTTTACCTTCCCGCCGGAGCGGTACCTATTTATCTACTTGCACTTTGACGTGCTTTCGAACTGCTAGGTTGGCAGGAGCTGGGACCAAGCAACGGGAGCTCACCCCATTGTGGGGATTCGAACCGCCGACCTTCTGATCAGCAAGCCCTAGGCTCAGTGGTTTAGACCACAGTGCCACCTGTGTCCCTATGCAGAACATAGGAGCCAATAAAATATTTGGGAGAAGCACAAAGTTGATGGGCACTGCTATTCAAATGGTGTGTGTGTGTGCGTGCTTGTGATCAATTACATGGAGCGGGGTTTAATTGCCCCCCCATATTTTATTCAAGTTGGCACCGCTGGCAGGCAAGAGGTGGGGGTGCTCAATTTTGGGGTAACACAGGGTGCTGCTGACTTTCAGGCCCGCCACTGGAAATTACTTCTGAGTAGATGCGTATAACTTTCCAGCGCTTGAACATTAATCATATATCAGGGATTTGGGAGGGGGGTGCTGTGGCCCTCCAGGATTAACTCTCACCATCCCTGACCATTGGCCATGCTGGTCGGGGCTGATGGGAGTTGGAGTCCAGCAACAGCTCCAGCCAGTTGGGAGTCTAGCTACCCCCCAGCAGGCATGGGCAGTGGTTAGCAGTGGTAAGAGCCAGAGCTCAGCAGCATCCATAAGATGACAATGTTTACAATCCCTGCCAGGCTTCTAGTTCAGGGCAGTGCTTTCATTTACATTCCCTCCTGCTCAGTTGCTTAGTTAGTGTGTGATGCTGATGATGGCAAGGTGGCTGCTTCAATTTCCGCATGGGACAGCTGCCTATTCCTGCATTGGACAAGATGACCCTCAGGGTCCCTTCCAACTCTGCCGTTCTATGATTCTATGAAAGGCTGAAAGGCGTATTATTCGCTCAGCAAAACAGCAAGTGACGTTGGTCTCCCTCATTGACTTGGTTGTCAATTGATGGCGATGTTTTAACAAGGAACGCTGGCACCCTTCACGCAGGCGGTGGTGACCAGGGGTGGGGCGGCCTCGAAATCCACCCCTGGATTTGAGACACTGCTCTTCTTGTGCTTCAACATCAGATCCAACTCCCTCCGTTCCGACCCACCCCATGTTCTTGCAAACATCTCGGTCATTCCACTGCTCCCCCTTCCTCCGTTCCTGTGCGCGCACACACACACACACACACACACACACAGAGAGAGAGAGAGAGAGAGAGAGAGAGAGAGAGAGAGAGAGAGAGAGAGAGAGGCGCTTTTCCAAAAATCCCACGGGCAAAGGAAGAGGCGAGGCTCAGCACCGCTGGTGCTACTGGACCAAGGACCTGAATGAGTGCTCTGTCTTGGCAGAGGGAGAAAATAGAGTTGTAAACAGCTTCCCTCTCCCCCTCCCAACCCTCCGTTCCCAACCCCTTCCTGTTCAGAAAGTACCAGAACTGGCTCTGCTATTAAGTAAAGTGACACATCTGCCTCAGGTGGCAAATGATAGGGGGGGCAGCCCCCACCTTTCCCCCTAACTTCCCTATACAGTCATACCTCGGTTTAAGTACGCCTCGGTTTGAGTACTTTCAGTTTAAGTACTCTGTGAACCTGTCTGGAACGGATTCAATCCACATTCCATTACTTTCAATGGGAAAGTTCGCTTCAGGTTAAGTACGGACTTCCGGAAGCAATTACACTCTTACCTCGGTTTGAGTATTTTCAGTTTAAGTACTCCGCAGACCCGTCTGGAAGAGATTAATCCACTTTCCATTACTTTCAATAGGAAAGTTCGCTCCAGGTTAAGTACGCTTCAGGTTAAGTACAGACTTCCGGAACCAATTGTGTTTGTAAACCGAGGTACCACTGTACCAGCATGCTAGCCTGTTGCCTGCGGGTATGGTGAGAGATAATGTCACACTGTTGGTCTAGAAATAAGACGAAACTGCTAATCTGGTCAGATTTTGTACATGGCATTGGGTGGGGGGGGCAATTTGTCCCTTGGCCTCAGGGAGCAAAATGGCTTGGCCATGATGACCCACTAGCAATGTAAGAAGGCATATTTTCCCGTCCCACCCTGTGTTTGTCTCATGCAGTTAGTCTTCTGCCCAAAACTGTGTTGCTTGTATTGCTGTCGCACATAAATTACTGAATTAAATTTATTTATATATGTATATATTCATATTACATTTGTATACTGCCCTTCATCCAAGGATCACAGGGCAGTTCCCAGTATATAAACACAAAAATATATTGCATGATAACAAACAAAACAATAAAAGACGCATACCAGTTATGTCAGGGGTCAGCAACCTTTTTCAGTCGTGGGCTCAGTCGTCCCTCAGACCATGTGGTGGGCTGGACTATATTTGGGGGAGGGGGGGATGAACGAATTACTATGCCCCACAAATAACCCAGAGATGCATTTTAAATAAAAGGACACATTCCACTCATGTAAAAACATGCTGATTCCCGGACCATCCGCGGGCTGGATTTAGAAGGTGATTGGGCCGGATCCGGGCCCCGGGCCTTAGGTTGCCTACCCCTGAGTTATGTTGTCACGGTCTTCTCCCACCCCATTTGTTTAAATGCAAAGGAAGCACAAGAGAACATAATCAAGTATCGCTTGCAAACTGAGAGCAGCAATTATAGCAAAGGACTGGTCATATTTGCCAGACTGGTTTATCTTCTGGACAGGGGACGAGTGAGCAAGCACCAGCAATTTCTGATCTCCATTTTGGTCAGAATTCTCTGACTTCCCTATGAGCCACTAAGGGGCTACAAATCTGTAAGTCGGTTTCCTATCTCTCCAATCCTAAATTCAGCTCTCCACCTTTCTGCAGAAATTTGCATAGTTTAACCCTCATAAAAAAATTGTTGGCTTTTAAATGCAGTTATCCTAAGTACACATTTTACATGCAATTTTGAATAATATACACATTTTTGCAAAAAAAACACCAACCCAACCCAATATCATGCATTTTGCTATTCTCATTACTATATGCATATTCGAGCACAATTTCCTCCTAATTGAATGCCTTTTTTGGCACACATTGGTTGGCTGGAGAACTGCGTCAAAATGGAGAACTTCTCATTAAAATGCGAAGAATCTCGATGGCAGGTTCAGACTCTACGCTTGCAGTAGAAATTTACCAGGTGTCTGAACAAGGGTATATACGCAGCTCTCCGGTAGGGAACCTAACACAAGCCTGCAGCAGGTATTCTCTGACTCCAAGGGAAAAATGATTGGGAGGTAGGCCAGCAAGGGGGGGGGGGATTCCAGTGGATAGGTTGACCGGAAGGGTACAGTGCAGTTACTCCACAATGGCCAAACACAACAAGCTTCCGATTTTCGAAATCAAGCCTATGGAAGGATGATATCCTAGATGCTGTGTTGTTGAAAAACAACACCTTTCTAGAAAGCTTATACTGCAGTGAAGAGCTCTGGGTTTTCTCATCCCCACCATTAATAATTAGTTCAGACAATATATTATGGCAGCTTTTGAGGGGTCAACAAGATAAGATATCAATAGGCTGTAATAGGCCTTTCTGGGACAACTACAGTGGTACCTCGGTTTATGAACACAATTGGTTCCGGAAGTCTGTTCATAAACTGAAGCGTTCATAAACTGAAGTGAACTTTCCCATTGAAAGTAATGGAAAGTGGATTAATCTGTTCCAGACGGTCCGCGGAGTACTTAAACTGAAGTGTTCATAAACTGAAGCGAACTTTCCCTTGAAAGTAATGGAAAGTGAATTAATCCATTCCAGATGGGTCCGCGGCGTTCATAAACCGAAAATTCATAAACCGAGGAGTTCATAAACCGAGGTTCCACTGTAGTCAGAGTAAACCCACCAATGGGTCTTCTCAGAAGTTCGCTCACCTCTTTATCGGTGGGAGGCATTGCGGCCAGGCAACCATGCCCCAATAGTTGTCCAGCTTAGGGGTGGAGGTACTCTACCTCACCCCTACGCTATGGCTGGCCATGTTGTGGGCTATTTGAACCCATATACCAAAATACTTTGTGAATGTTTTATTGTTCTCCTGGGGTCTTTGTGGCTCAGGTGCCTTGGCACGCAATAGGACTTCCCTGGGTACCCCTATAAGTTAAAGCTCTCCATGCATGGACTGTACTTTAGGGTTGCCATATTTCAAAAAGTGAAAATCCCGCGTCCCTTGAAGTGGTATAATCCTCTGTTAAATGTACGGTGCGCAATGTGACCGTGATGTGCCACTGTGCCCTGATACCACAGGAATGACTGTGCTTTTCTAAACAAACAAACAAACAAACAAACAAACATTTTACATGTATTTCATAAAAGAAAATAAATGAAGGGCCATGCGTCAGGCTGGGTGGAAGTGGGAACATTCCAGAACGTCATTCCATTCTGGAAAAAATGGCAAGGCTCCATTGCACAGCGCCGCAGCGCAATTACACAATTACACAACTGTATGGGGACAGGAAGCAAGAGAGAAATATTAGACCGTGGAGGAATTCAGAGAGCAATGGAATGCCGGCAGGTCTCTGGGAGCAAGCATCTCTGGTCCACGCCTTAAGCTCTTGCAAAATCAGCTGAAGTTCTCGATGGCAATGGCCTGGGAAGCAGTAGAGGTAACAGCACACGTCGCCCACTAGTGGCCGATGACGGGTACTTTAATGCAGAGCTGGGCCAAACATTTTGCGGCCTTTCTGGTTTTTTTCCAAGGCCCTTGCCTGCTCATCAAAGGCCATTTTGTAGACTATTTGTGGAACAGTCTCCACATTCTTTGTGTGCGTGCTGGTGGCACCTGCCATTTCCCCTCACCATTCCCAGTGCATTGTGGGGGGGGGTACAAAATGGAGGCCGGCTTGCCAACTCAGCAGCAGAACCAACCGAGGTGTGCTCTTGTTGGCAATCTGGAATTTGCCCTTGATTTCATGCACTGGCTGGTCATGGTTCAAAATGGCATGCAAGCAACCGTATCAATGTGTGATTCACTATGTTGACTATAACATATCCGTGTGGAGAGGCGAGCCAGGAGCAGCCCCAACTCCCACACTCTGCCGCCATTATTATTATTATTATTATTATTATTATTATTATTATTATTATTATTATTTCATTAATAAGCCATTATTTCTGCCGAGGCACCCAAGGTGGTTTACAGTTTTAAAGTTCTAAGACAAATGATATAACATGGAAAATTGGGGGGGGGGCTTACAATCTGACTGGAGCAACGGCTGATGTTGTCAGACCCACCAAGTGTTTTCCAGGGACAATCCCGGATTTGCAGAAGCCGTCCCAAATTTCTGATTTGGTCCTGGAATGTCCCGGAGAGTACAGAGTTATGTGACCCCCCATGTATAGATAAGTACCAGTAACTATACAACCCTTAGAAGACATCTGAAGGCAGCCCTGTAGAGGGAAGGTTTTTTTTAATGTTTCATGTTTTATTATGTTTTTATATATGATGGAAGCCACCCAGCATGGCTGGGGCAAACCAGTAGGATGGGTGCTGTATAATAATAATAATAATAATAATAATAATAATCATCATCATCATCATCATCATCACTAGTAATACTGTTGTTGTTTAGTCGTGTCTGACTCTTCGTGACCCCATGGACCAGAGCACGCCAGGCACTCCTGTCTTCCACTGCCTCCCGCAGTTTGGTCAAACTCATGTTGGTAGCTTCGAGAATACTGTCCAACCATCTCGTCCTCTGTCGTCCCCTTCTCCTTGTGCCCTCCATCTTTCCCATCATAAGGGTCTTTCCCAGGGAGTCTTCTCTTCTCATGAGGTGGCCAAAGAATTGGAGCCTCAGCTTCAGGATCTGTCTTTCCAGTGAGCACTCAGGGCTGATTTCCTTCAGAATGGATAGGTTTGATCTTCTTGCAGTCCATGGGACTCTCAAGAGTCTCCTCCAGCACCAGAATTCAAAAGCCTCCATTCTTCAGCGATCAGCCTTCTTTATGGTCCAGCTCTCACTTCCATACATCACTACTGGGAAAACCATAGCTTTAACTAGTAATACTACTACTATGGAATTGGACATCCCTATTTTCATTGGAGAAATGTTGGAGGGTTTGTGTGTGTTTTGTGCCTGACTCCCTCACATTCTCCTTCACTAGGTCAGAGAAGTGAAATTCTGGCTCCCAGAATAGCCTGATGATGATGTCATGAGTTCCAACTGCTCATAAAGCGATGGCGCAGGATTGGGGGGGCGGCAAAGAGAGACCGTAGCAAATGCAACCCCACCAAACGAAGGGGCTTTGCGGGTAATGGCACCACAAACTCAGAGGCAACGGAGAAAGCCAAGATGAGGCAGATTTGCAGAAAGCAGAACGGAACATATCACCACATGTGGTGGACGTGTATCTTTTACACAAATAAAGTGGAAGGCGATCATTAGAATAACAGCAACAGTGTTGAAATATGAAGCTCCCTTAGATCTGGTATTGATAGGGCAGAACTATTATGTCACCTATCCTAAAGAAATAACATAAGGGACAGGCCTCCTATCTGCAAATACCAGAAAGAATGTTAATGGCTCAAAACTGGAAAGTTCCATTACTCCCTTCGTGGAAAGAATGTCCTAAGAAACTTTGGGATTTGGCTATAATAGAAAGAATAACACCTAAGAGTGAAAACTGCAAGGGACTCTAGAAATAAATTATGGGAAAACAGGTTGCCCCTTAATACAATATTGTATTAAGAAAATAATGACCTCTTATAAAAGCAAATTCAAGTAGTTTTTGTTTTTCTCTTTTTAGAAAAAAAATGTTGTTTTACATTGCCATATTTTATTGCAGCATATTAAGGATCTGAAGGCTTTGTTGATTCTTTTTAATATTTTTAATTGTCAAATGAGTATATCTATTTAAAATAAATTAACCTGCAGTTGGGGACCTGCTAATATAGAGGATGGTGAGCAGAGGGATTGTAGAGTCTGAAACACCGTAGAGAGCCTGGGTGGAGCAGGTGTGTGAAACTTTGTACGGCAACAGAAACTTTACCTGCAGGAACCTGTATAATGCAGTGGTCAAGGGAGACATGAACTCAAAAAGGTTGAAAACCTCTGTGCAAAGAGACTCAGACCTCCCCTCGATAAGAGTCTCGCCAAGTCTTCTCTGCAAATCTGATTTGACTCCTACCAGGCTGCCTCAGCTTTCAGGGGCTAGAACAAAGGGCAGACGCAGTGGGGGGAGGCAGGGGGTGGTGCGCTCCCAGTGGCATGTCTCTGGGGGTGACAAGGCGGCGCCCCACCATGGCAGCACGAGCAGCCATCACGCCGTCACAGCTGCAAGCAGAGGATCCCGCCTCTCCCAGCCTCCCTCCATCCCCGGCTCCTTCTCCCTCGCTCCCCAGTTTGCTGTAAAGCGGCAAAGTGGGAGGGGGACAGTCAGGAGCCGTGGCTCCCAAGAGGGCGCAGCTTTGCCAGCACCCCGGCAAAGCGGTGGGGGGGGGAGGTTGACAAAAAAATTCTGCACCGGGTACCACCTGGGCTTGCTATGCCTCTGGGCAGAGGTTGTCTGTGTGGCCACCAGCACCTCTTAAGACAGCCGTTTTGTGTTATGCAACACTCCCGTGGCATCCATTTTGTGATATGCCACATCCACGCAGACGCCGTTTTGTGAGCGGCTCCCACAGCAATATCTCGAAATTTTAAAATGGTGCCCTCTATCCCGAAAATGTAGGCAACGCCTGGACTAGGACAGCAACTAGGAAACTCAAGGAGGCTAAAACATCACCATCATTATGAATCATAATAATCAATAACAATATTAAGCAGGAAGGCACATGAGGCCACCAACTTGCAGAAGCTAAGAAGGTCCACCTTGGCCTGGTCAGGAACAATATGGTTTCTGACATGGAGTGAAAAGCAGGATATAAATGCAAGCAAACAAATAAATGAAACCAACACATATGATAGGCTATTACAAAGCTACTTCTGTGCCTTCAAATTAGACTACTGTACTGAATATTGTGTTTTGATTTTTCTCTTGTATACACAATGCTTGGCTCATGGGGTGCCATAGGTAATTAGTTCCCCCACTGCAAGTTCCCAAGCCCTGTTGTTGGTCGGGCTCCGTCCCCAATGCGGCCACGTTGAGCCTAGCTCTGCCGCCATTTTTCTCCAGGCCCCTCCCGCCCCCACAAAGTTGATCCCACAACTCTGAAACCTTCCCACGCTTTGCTTAAAAATGTCCCCAGCCCAGCCTTTCGCCACACCCCTGGGGTGTCCTCGGCGTTTCCCCACCCAGCAGCTGAGGGAGAACTGCAGCCCCGCCTGCCCTGAGCTGGCTTTGCCCTCGTGTGTGTGCCCGGGATGGCATGAAACATCGTGACTTATGCCCCAGAACAAGGATGCCAAATCCAACTCTGGAGGAGGAAAAAGCACGACAACACAGTGCATGATTAATGCCCTCCCCCTTGCATCATTAATGCCAGGACGGTTTATTCTTGCCACAAGCTCCAGGTCTTGTAACTGGACCCGAGGCGTGTGGGTGGGTTGTGGTTTTTAAGTTTTTTGTTTCCTTCCAGTTGGGCCTTGCTTGTCCCAGCTCCAGGCTCGGAATCCGGTTTCGGGTCTCCTCCGTTTCCGCGGCAACCATTGAGGGAGGCGAGTTTTCATTCAACAAGGGCCCTTTCTCATCCCTGCGTAACCCAGAGTCAGGTGGGCCTCGGATCCGTCACCCGAGCGGCCTCGTCTGACAGCACCCTTTGTCCGATAGGAAGCTGGCAGGGACACCCGATCGCGGGCCCTCCTTATCGAGAGGATGGGTTACAGGTCCCCGGACAATGCCACCGTTGCGGCAGAAACCGTACTCGCAGTATTAATAGACCAGGCGCTGACAAAAAAAAACCCCTCTCTTGAGTCGCGCCCGGCCAACGTGCCACTGCCGAGATTTCGGTCTGATGCCAGCCTGCCCAAATATCCTGGGGGTTTTTTTTGGGGGGGGGTTCCTCTTAGACCGTTGGAAGAAAATTTGAAGACGTCTTTGGAGAAACAAACTTTTTAAAAATAGTTGATATGTCGGTGCAGGCAAGCAGAAACAGAAACACATACATTACATATACAGGTGAAACTCGAAAAATTAGAATATTGTCGAAAAGTGCATTTATTTCAGTAATGCAACTTATTATTTTTTATTTTTCTTCTAATTTTTACAAATGCTTTCTTTGGAAATTCCACAGTAATAAAACAAATAGTTACAATAATACAAAAATAAACAGCGCTATTACATTTCATTAATTACATTCCATTTATAATTGACCCGCCTAACGACAAATAATTACAATTACAACAAATAAAGGCTTGGCATATCTTGCTTTGCATGTCATGCATCTATCTCATATATTGGTTTCACCTTTTAAGTTGCGTTACTGAAATAAATGCACTTTTCGACTATATTCTAGTTTTCCGAGTTTCACCTGTAGTTCACAGAGTCGAGGACTCATAGTGAGAGTCACTGGTAGGAGTTTCAGACTAGGACCTGGGAGAGATCGGGGTTCAAATCCCGCCAACTTGGCCCTGTGAAGTTCATTTGAGGGACCTTGGGCCAGTCTCTGCCTCTCATCCTCACCTACCTTGCGGGGTTGTTTGGGGGATCAGATGAAGAAATGGGAGGACCATGGATGCCACCTTAAGCTCCTTGGGGTATAAATGCCATTAATAAAACTATATTGAGGTATATTGTTTACATGAGGTGTATCATCTCAGCTAGCAAGGTTATCAGTTTAAATACCGGTAATTCAGATATGACAGCTTTTCTTAAATTTCTGTCATGCAAAAGCTTCCTTTTCGAGCCGTCAATGTGTCCCAGAGGACTGCGTTCTTTGATCGGGCCAAGGAGCAAACAAATGTAGTGGACAGTGGAGGGAGAACTTCCAGCAGCGGTCAAGTAAAACAGAGAAACATGTGAAAACATGTTTTCTCTGTGAAAACATAGCCTAAGATTTGCTTTGCTCTGTTGACCCCGGGGGTTGCAGAACCCCAGCCTTTTCCAGTTGTGGGTTTTTTGGGGCTCGCACAGGGCAGATTTTATTCGCTAGCCTTTCGAGCGAGCGACACAGTTCCCCGTCAAAAAGCGTGAGGGTTTTCTGGATCGTGTACAGTATTCGGCAGGGAGAAAAAAGGGGGAGAAAAAAAAGACTCCTGTTTGCATAGGATGAGAATTTTCCCACTGTATTCAGTCTTTCCCTCTGGGTGCGGTGGAGAGAATCCTGCCTAATCCTGCACCACTACCCCCGCCCCTTTAAATTCGGACACTGCCTGCCCGGTGAGCTCCCAGCCGGATTGTCCAGCTGCCGGTATCGGTTTCTTCCTTTGGGGGAGGGCGCTCAGATCGTATTTAAAGCCACTGACCAGCTATTTTGGACTCGCTTTGTCAGAGGCAGCTGCGACGCGCAGAACCGAGGACAGAAGGAGAGGTGAGGGTGATGGTTCTGGGGTTGCCCCTGCACAGGTGAGGGTGGGAGGCAGGTGCGGTGGGAGCGAGCGAGGGCAAGGGTTTTCGAAGCCAGTAACAGGCAGCCCCAACATTTACACGACTGTAAAACTGAAAATGCAAGTCTTGTCGTTGCCGAAGGAGTTGAGGGTGCCCAATGCAGTCTCCCGTCTCCCTTTATATCTTCCCAACAACCTTGCAAAACTAGTTACCCTGACAAAGAGTGACTGGCCCAAAGCCGACGAGTTGGCAGGGGGATTGGAACCTGGGTTTGTCCAGCCCTAGTCCAACACACTAATCTCTACGGAGCTATATGGGCATGCCTGCCCTTTCCCTGTCGCTGTGCTTTATGCCTGGGACTCCTGTCCAGAATGCCAGCGTGGCAGAGCCTCTCTCTCTTACTTTCGATCTTCCTTGGTTCAAAACTCCTGAAGCGTAGCCTGAGAATACGGGTGGGAAATTATCTGTGTACACACCATACATTTAAAGCATATTCCCTGCCCGCCCCACCCCCCTGAAGAATCCTGGAAACTGTACTTTGCCCCTCACAGAGCTACAACTCCCAGCACCCGTAAACTACAGTTCCCAAGATTGGAGGACGCCGTGTGCTTTAAACATGCTTCAAGTCTACGGTGTGTTTCTGAAAGCACAAGCAACTACAGAAAGGGGTCGTAGGGAGGTTTGGGGGAGGTAAAAGAAAGTACTTCTTTGTCCGGCGCAGTTAAACTATGGAACTCACTGCCACAGGAGGCAGCGATGGCCACAGCAACATGCATGGCTTTAAGAGAGAATTGGACAAATTCATTGAGGCTAAGGCCACTGATGGCTATGCTCTGCATCCACAGATGGAGGCAGCAAATCTTCTGGATACCAGTTGCTGGAAACCATAGGAGGGAAGAGGGCTCTTGTGTTCAAATCCTGCTTGAGAGCTTCCCATTATGGCATCTGCTTGGCCACTGTGAGAACAGGATGCTGGACTAGATGGGCCATTGGCCTGTTCTAGAAGGCTCCTGTTCTTATATCATGGGGTGGGTGGTTTTCCCACCTTGTGTGACATTTCCCGGCTGAGTGTTAATGGCTGCATGCATGCACCCAGGGAGCTTGATGGTCAACCTCCATTCCTTCACAGGGTCGGTTCTTTTATCGGACTTCTCTCCTCCTCCACCACCACCACTGCAGCAATGACGTCGCAGCTGGAGAGTGCAATGGACGGCCTCATCTCTGTCTTCCACAGCTACTCGGGCAAGGAGGGCGACAAGTACAAGTTGAGCAAGAAGGAGCTGAAGGATCTGCTGCAGAATGAGCTCGGCTGTTTCCTGGAGGTATGGAAAGTGTTAAGGGGGAAACGGAATGGAGTAATCCCTGAGGAGGGCTAGCCTGACTGGCCGGCACAGCAATACCGGACCTCTCCGCAGCACAAGCTTTCATTACCTGTTCCACCCAACTCTGGCTTGACAGTGAATTGTGGTCCTAGCAAGCTGGCTGGTGGCAGAAGAGAGGGGGATTTTTGCGAGACTTTAAACAGAGGGATGATGCACGACTTGCTCTGCTGTCATTCATGCATGCCTTTCTTGGGTTCTGTTCGCATGGCATGTCAAGGCAAACTGGTTTACTTATATAGGATAGTTCTATCAGTGCTTCTTTGCCAATACAGTGAAATATATCTTCCATATTGAAGGGTAGTTTGCTGCAGAAAACCAGGTATTTGAACAGCACCAGGAACTTTCTGCTAGTCCTGTTAAATATTTTGGAATACTGTTTGTTTGCTATGCATTCAGACACATCTTACAATAATGTAACCAAATTTTGCATGGGGTTTCCTGAGATCAAGGAGCAGGTTTTTTGCCTATGTTTGGATATAACCATTTTGAATCAAGATGGATTGCTGAATCCTTCAAAGCTGTGCTCATTCTAACCAGAGATCAAGAAGAAGGTTGGTACCAGAGATCAAGAAGTGATGGTACCAGAGATCAAGAAGAAGGTTTTTCTTCTATGTTTGGATGCAGCCGGGTGCCATTTGTTTCAAGATGGCAGGCTGAACTATTTTAACCATTGGTTTCAAAACTGCTCTCATCTTTTTGTTTCCTGGGAATTCCCAAGCAATGCTGGGTACGGGACTGCTAGCATACAATCTTCCTGCATACATAAAGATGTTAGGAAGTCAAAGTGCAGCTCCCATTGGATGATTTGTAGAGTGGCATCACAATCCTGGATTTGCAGGAAGTCAGAGCAGGGTAGGGGAGTGGAAGAGAAGACAGGTTCTTAAATGGTTTCTAAACAACAGCAGAGGTTTGAATGAAGCAGAGGGAGAGATACTGAGGAGCTGCAAGAACATGGACTAGGTTTGATGGAGCTCCCAGTACGTTTCCAAGCACAATTCAAAGTGTTGGTGCTGACCTTTAAAGCCCTAAACGGCCTCGGTCCTATATACCTGAAGGAGCGTCTCCACCCGCGTTGCTCAGCCCAGACACTGAGATCCAGTGCTGAGGGCCTTCTGGCGGTTCCCTCACTGTGAGAAGCAAAGCTACCGGGAACCAGCCAGAGGGCCTTCTCGGTAGTGGCGCCCGCCCTGTGGAACGCCCTCCCATCGGAGGTCAAAGAGATAAACTACTACCTGACATTTAGAAAACACCTGAAGGCAGCCCTGTTTAGGGAAGTTTTTAATCTGTGATATTTTAATGTATTTTGGTATTTGTTGGAAGCCGGCCAGTGGCGGGGTATAAATAAATAAATAATAAATGCGGCAGGGAGTAAGCGGGGTTGGCAGGCAATGCAAACAGGGGCAGTAGTAAAACAACACAATTGTAAAAATGAAAATGAACCCCTTCTCTCCTGTGTTGCAGGTCCAGAAGGACACAGAAGCAGTGGATAAGATCATGCATGACCTGGATGAGAACGGCGATGGTGAGGTCGATTTCCAGGAATTCGTGGTCCTGGTGGCAGCCCTCACTGTGGCTTGCAACAACTTCTTCTGGGAGAACTCCTGAGGGGCTTGAAGCCCTGGCGAGCCACGGAAGCAGCTGCTTTGCCAAGCCTGGCATGGCACCCCTCTTGCTGTCTCCTTCCGGGTCCTCCTCCTAGCCTCCTGGCTTCTTCCTCCAGCCTGGAGGAAAGAGAGCACCTTTCAGTGCCATGTAATCGCTCGCCGAGACAACTCCGCTTATTAAAAGCCATCCCCCACCCAACCCTTTTCTGGTGGTCTGTTCTGGGTTTTTTTTTTTTTTTGCAGGGGAAAGTGGGGAGGAACAGATTTAGGGATGGCCAACCACCTCCAGTTCCAGGATTGGCACCTTTCACGGGCTTTCTACTCAGCTATCCACACAAGGGCTGAAACTGAAAAACAGAAAAAAATCAATTTCACTTCTAGCGCTGGAGACACCAACTGATGCGGCCAGTGTTGTTAAAATAAATATGCCCACGAATGTCACTAGCCTGCCATTAATTTTACTGGCCTGAAAAAATATTTTACTTAGAAGCCCACTCTTCAACCAGCATGGAAATGTTGGCTACAAGCCTTGTGGGGGCTTTTTCCTTTTACTAGCCTGCTGTCAAGTAGATTGAGCAATGTTTCTGCTGTGATTCTGTGATTAACAGCATCCTTCCAGGATACAGTACAAACTTATCCAAACTGTTCTTTGATGCTTTAAAAATAATCTAAAAAGGTGTCCCAATATATATATATAGGGTACTTTTTTGTTACTCAAAATTGATTAAACTTTGTTGCAGCTCTAACTTTACTACACACACACACACAAAAAAACCCCACCAGAGAATTGTTCACTGCAGCAAGGGATTGGCTGACTCAAGTATTGCGGCCAAGATTTTTCAGCACCTTCCATCTTCAAAACTGCAATCCTACCCAATTTCCCAAAAAGGTGAGGGACTGATAGGGTTGCCAGACTCAATAGAGGACAGGACATCTGTGCCTTTAATTGCCCTGCTCTCTTTTGAGTCTGGAAACCTTAAAGAGAAACCAGCAGACCCTTTGTTTAATTTCCAATGTTATAAGATTTTTGCCTATATCACCAAGCAAAGGGTCTGCTGGTTTCTCTTTAAGGTTTCTAGACTCAAAAAAAAAACAGCAGGGCAATTAAAGGCACAGAAGTCCTGTCCTCTATTGAGTCTGGCAACCCTAGTACTGACTTCTGAGCAGACTTGTACAAGTGCTGTAAGGCTACAATGCACACTGTGGGAATTAATATCATTAAATTCAGTGATATTTACTTCTGAGGAAACCTGGATAGGATCTGCAGGAAGTGAAGAAAACCTTTGATCTGGGAGTGGAAGAGCATCTCTCTGACGACTGTAGAGGACTGCCACCTTGTGGTCAACCAATAAATACAACCAATAAATGATACATCTTGATCCTATGCATTTTTACTCATAAAAGGGATATTGTGAAGCTGGAAAGGTTTCAGAAAAGAACAACCCAAATGATCAAGGAGATAAAGCAACTCCTCTACTAGGAAAGGTTACATTTAGAGCTTTTTTATTTTAGGGGGGAAAGGCAAGTAAAGTTGGGGAGACATGATAGAGGTGCTTAAGATTATGGGCTGCATACACTGTTGGTTTTAAAGGTTAATAGATTTGGTAAAAGGAGAATTCCCTAGATGCATAGATCCAGGTTTGGGGCAGGTACTCTGTGATGAGAGAGCCCCAGCAGAGATTTAAAACCACTAAACAGGCAGGAAAGGAAAGTGTGGGAATATAAGCTGTTGTGCCTTTAAAATATCCTCTCCTAAGACGCTTTCAGAGTTCCCAGTTTCCCTTAGCATAGAAAAAGCCCATTTTGAGAAGTTAAAAAAGACAAAAGAAAGTCCTCCTTCACACAGCACATAGCTAAAACTACGAAATTTGCTTCCACAAGATGCAACAGCAGCCACCAATTTGGATGGCCTTAAGAGGATTAGACAAATTCACAGAGAATATAATATATATGTGGCTACTAGCCACAATAGCTCTGTTCTACCACCACCCTCGGATGCATCTGAATAAGAGTTGCTGGTACAGTGTTCATGCACAGATAGGCAGCCTAGCATCAAACCTCAGCAGAGTATGCGCCATAGCTGCCAAGTTTTCCCTTTTCTCGCGAGGAAGCCTATTCAGCATAATGGGATTTCCCTTTAAAAAAGGGATAACTTGGCAGCTATGGTATGCGCCGTTGTGCTCAGGTCATGTGAGCAGGCTTCCCACGGAGGCCATTGGGTGGCCACTGTGAGACCAGAATGCTAGATAGCTCAATCGGTAAAGCACGAAATTCTTAATCTCAGGGTTAAGCAAAAGATTGGGCAAAAGATTTCTGCATTTCAGGGGATTGGGCCAAATGGCCTTCATCGTCCCTCCCAATTCTACAATTCTGAGATTCTATGACTTAGATGGGCCATTGACCTACTCCAACAGGAAACACCTTCTATTCTTATGCACAAACCTCAACCCACTGTATGCAGGCCTCGCTCCGAAACATAGCTAAGAATGATCAGCCCCCTAACACTTTAGAAGCAGCCATGCCCCTTTAAGCCGCACCCGCTTCAAGACCAGCTCCATCCATTCACAAAAATAAGCTTCCCCTCTTGAGAATGAGCGTCACCCGCCCCGGCAGAGCCACGCCCCTCCCTCTGCTCCAACCATTCAGAAAGCGACGAACGGCCAGTCACTCTACGTAGCACGTCTGAGCCCGCCTTCTCTCTCTCTCTCTGTGAGACGTAATCACGGTGGCTCTCCTTGTCCCTCCTCCCATCCGGAGAAGACGTTTCTCCACACATGCGCAGAAAGGCAGCCTAGCCTCAACCTGCTGACGCACGCGCGGCCGCTGCTTGACGCGTGCGCAGCTCCAGCCTTTTTTTTTTCATATATATTAAAAAAAAAAGCTCCGCCATTTTGCCGGGCTCCTTTCTGAAGGGGAATTTGGAAGCGAGGAAGGCTCCGAGCGGCTGAAGTGAGAGAGTCGTCGCCGTCGCCGCCGTCCTCCCGAGAGAGAGACGACGGGAGGTTGGAGAAGGAGGAGGGGAAGTTGTGGGGGGAACAAACCACCGCCACCATCTTTGCGTTTGGGGCGCCTGACGGGGGAGGCCGGGCTAAGCCTGAGCGGAGCCTCCCGCCGCCTCCGCTGGCCCCGCCGGAGCCGCAGACAGAGCAGAGCGATCCCCGCCCCCGACGGTGAGTAGGGAGACCGTTGGTCGTGTAGGCCGCGCGCGGAGGGGGCGGGGCCTCAAGGACCGTTGGCGCGCCGGTGGGGGGGTAGGCATTCGCCCCTGCTGCGCACGTGACCGGTTCCGAAGCCTGGCGACCAGCGGGGGGGGGGAAGCCCGGATGCAACGGGGTTCTGTGGTGGGCGGGGCGACTCCAGCGTATTCCCATGCATCCGTTTCCTTCTCTAGAATGAATGAATGAATGGGTCTCCTGTAAAATCCGTGCTTTTTCCGGGGGAGGGGAGGGAAGAGATGGGGGAACTTACCACGAAGTTTGTTAGTTTATTGCGGGCCCAGTCGCAGTGCGGAGACACACCCACCCACAACACACCCGCACCCGTGGCTAAATGTAAGCTGTGATTAATCAACTCAAGCAGACAAGGATTAGAAATGGCCACAGATTTATTGATTACAGATATAGGTGGATTTTTGGCTCAGGCATTGGGTGTATTTCCATAGTAGCCCCGCCGGACAAAAACAAATGATTTAATTTGAAAAAGGTCAGGGAACTCAGTTCCCCCGAGTTCCTGCTTTTTTTAAAAAAACCTGTGTAAAATCACCCTGCCCTCCCTTATTTATTATTTATTACATTTATACAGTATCCCATCTTTTCGCCAAGGTGGTGAACTTTGTTCCCCACCTCACCCCCATTTGGTCTCTCAATGACCCTGTGAGGTAGGCTGGGCTGAGAGATGGTGATTGGCCTAAGGTCACCCAATGAGCTTCGTGGCTGAGCAGGGGCTAGAACTCTGGGCTCCCAGATCCTAGACTAGGGGTGCCCAAACTTTTTTCAGAGAGGGCCAGATTTGATGAAGTGAACATGCGTGAGGGCCGACCAATGCTGTTGAGCTTTAGCATTGAGGGTGTTTAGCTTTTTTTTTACAATTTTACCCCAAAGTTGTTGAGCTTTGGAGGGGGATTTTACCCCAGGGCATATACTGCCATAGGGGCCTAATTAAATCGACCGACATGCCGGATTAGGCCCCCGAAACGCCAATGAATGCAGCACAGTGTAGTGTCCTCCTGTAGCACAGTGATGCTCCTTCTGGGAGCATTTGTTTGATCGGCCAACTAAACTAGGCGAGGGTCAACAATAGGTCTCAAAGCCTCATTGAGTTAGGAACTCATCCAGCATGTGAAGACAGGCTCAGGCGGTAGCCACTGATAGCCTTCTCCTCCATAATTGTATTGAGCAATCTTGCTTGGCTCTTTTAAAGGGGGGGGGGAGTTCCCTGAGACTGACTGTGAGGCAGATGCTCTGTTACTGGCAAGAGGACCAATGAACTCCCTGCTTCCCAGAACATAAGAGCCTGCTGGATCAGGCCAAAGACCCATGTAGTCCTTCTACTTGTTCTCATAGTGGCCAACCAGATACCAAAAGGCAGGGCCCGAGTGCAAGAGTGCTTTCCCCTTCTTCAGTTCCCAGGGCTGATATTCAGAAGTATTACTGCCTCTGATCATGAAAGCAGAAATTAGTCATCATGGATAGTATCCATCAATAGCCTTTATCCCCCATGAATTTCTCCAATCCTCCTTTAAAGCCAGCCAAGTTAGTGGCCGTAACTGCCTTTTGTGGGTGAATTCCAACATTTAGCTGTGAGCTGTGTGAAGAAGACCTTCCTTTAGCAACAGTTAATGTTTTTTTTTCTTTTTTCTGAACTGGACCTGTCTTCTTCTTTTGCAGATTCTGGGGACCTGAGATGGCCGCGCAGTCAGCACCGAAAGTCGTGCTTAAGAGCACCACCAAGCTGTCCCTCAATGAGCGGTGAGGAGCCCAACGGCCAACTTCAGCTCATAAGATTTTTTTTTTAATTTTTAATTTTTGCTTAATTATCACTGTGTTCGGTATCCAGAGCCAACATGGTGCT
Source organism: Zootoca vivipara (assembly GCF_965207765.1). NCBI lineage: Eukaryota > Metazoa > Chordata > Lepidosauria > Squamata > Lacertidae > Zootoca > Zootoca vivipara. The sequence goes on from NC_142599.1 coordinate 34,777,749, forward strand.
TGCCCTGCTTTTAACCTATCCAGATGCAGAGAAGCAGGGGGCAGCTTTACTTCTGCCTTAAATCCTACAGCAAGCGATGGTACACAAGGTTAAAAGGGCCAAAATTGTCTGTCTGATGATAAAGCTGAGAACGGTAATCTGGTGGGATGTGTTCTAAGGAAAACCTCGCACCCTCCTTTTTTTCTTCCACATGTGTTCACATTATATAGGTGACCCCTGCAGTGCGGTAGCATGTGACCTAAGCTGCAGGAGGCTTTGCTGCGGTGTCCAAGGCGGACATACATCCTTGTGTGGTCTGGCCTGTAAGAGGCAGGCAGCTGGCCGCTCTAATCAGCCCGAAGGCTCCTTGGCCACAGTCCTTGGACCTTGTAAGAGGCAAGTGCTACGCTCCATTCATCATCTGCTTCCTTTGCCCTCTGCATGCCTTCTCTTCTCTTTCCTTTTTCTTCTCCCTCTCCTCTCCAGTGCATTCCTAAATGTAAAAATTTCCAACTAATAGGTGGTGCTTGCTTTGTGTGGCCCTTGTGTTCTCTGTCTCAATTAAGAGGGTTGGTAATCTTAAAACCTGGTCATCTCTCTGGGAAACACAGCTGGTTTCAATGGCAGGCCAGGAGAAGAGGGATCTAGTGTACAGAGGTATGGCAGGCTTGGATTATCTGAGAAACTCCTTGAGCTGCTCTGTAGGGGTGGTTGCAATATTAGTTGTACTTGGAATTGGTCCCTTGAAACAGTTGGGCATCTCCATCCATTCTGTCCATTAATTTCAGTAGGCCTGCTCTGAGGAGACCATACAACTCACAGTCAGCTGCTCTTTGATGAGGGATGGGGAACCTGTCACGCTCCAGGTGTTGCTGGCCTTCTAGTTCCCCATCCACCCCAACCAGCCTGCTCAGTGGACAAGGAGTTGTAGTCAAACAATGCCAGGAGGACCATGGGTTCCCCCCGCCTTTGATATAAATGCATGACATTACAATTTCAAAAAAATTCTTTCTAGCCTTACATAATGTCTATTCTGTTAGAGACTAAATTGTGCCTTTTTACAGCCATGCTGCTGAATAGCATATCTCCAGTTCTTAGGTTGGCATTTCATTTGCGTCTAAAGTTTTCATCAGCCATTCTTTGAGGGTGTAGGGATAGGTCTTTTACAATCTGCAGAATACTGTTTAATGAACAGTGCAGTCCTACATAAGCTTATTTGGAAGTAAGTCCCACTTTGCTCAATCTAGTGCACTTCCAAGTAAATCTTCATAGCATTATAAAATAAAAAAATTCCTTCAGTAGCACCTTAAAGACCAACTAAGTTTTTATTTTGGTATGAGCTTTCGTGTGCATGCACACTTCTTCAGATACGTATCTGAAGAAGTGTGCATGCACACGAAAGCTCATACCAAAATAAAAACTTAGTTGGTCTTTAAGGTGCTACTGAAGGAATTTTTTTATTTTACTTCGATCCAGACCAACACGGCTACCTATTCATAGCATTATGCCATTATTGGATAGGAACACACACACACAAGCAGTAGGGTTTGCAGCCTTTCTGAAAAAACTGGGGAGCCTGCTAGCTATGCTGTAGACCAGGAGTGGGAAACATGCCTTTTGGCATTCAGAAGATGAATTCTAACTTTACATTTGAATTTTTTTTCTCTTGCCCCTTCTCAAAATTGTAGTAGATGTGTGAGTTTTGTCACACCCTGGGGGATGTGAATCCTAGTGCCCTCCAGATGTTGCTGGACTACAACTCCTGTAACCCCGGCTGTTGGTCATGCTTGTTGGAGCTCATGGGACTTTGAGTCAGTAACATCTGGAGGGCCAGAGGTTCCCCACACCTGCTGTAGACTCTATTCCAGAGCTTTCCAAACTGTGTGTCACGATACGTTAGTGTGTCAGCTGCAGTGTGTAGTTGTGTCGCACAAACGCTCCCTGTGCTCCTCCTGGCACTGGAAAGGGTTAGTTTAACCTCCAGTTTGCTAGTAAAAGTGAAATACTGTGTTGCAAAATGATGCATGTCCAAAAAGTGTGTCACCAACTTGAAAAGTTTGGAAAGCTCTGCTCTATTCCATAGCATCAGGTTTACACTTGTGGCCATCTCTCCCATGCCGGACTCCTCAATTGGGGAACCAGTGCTCAGACCACACCACACTGTAGGGGACTTCCTGTATGTTAGTGGCATGCTCTCATATTTTGGCTTTATTAGAAGGCTTCACCAACAAGATTGGGCTCCACCGTCAAGGGGTAGCTGCTTCCCATCGTATTTTGAAGGTTGTATTAGTACTATTTGATATTGAGCCCTTGCTAGCTTGGCAGGGTGAGTGGCATCATAGACGTGGAAAGGGGTGAGGTCCTTGCCCAGAGAAAATCTGTTTTGTTTCATTCAGTCACTCAATTCATTTGTATGCTGCTTTTCCACAAAAAAATCTTGCTCAGAGTGGCTTATAGCAAAGAAAACGGGAACACATTGCAAACAAATGCTACAAACACTATTTTTACAATAACTTAGCAAACAATATAATAACATAGAAAACCCCCACATTTCAATACTACTGTATAAACATCACAATATTAGTTAAACGACACCCAGAAAACCAAAAGCAAATATAGCAAGGGAGCTTCATAGTTTCACCTTAGTCCTAGAAATACCCCTCCCATAATGTGATTGATTTATGACTCATTTTTAACAGTTGCTCACCAGTGTGTCGTCGTCCTGTCTGCATTTGACCTTGTGGTTCTGGGCCTAGAGTGGGCAGCAGGCTCCAATTCCTCGCTCTGTCCCTGCACCTGCCAGGGCATGGAGTTGTTAGTGGGGAGAGGAGTCTCCATGTGGGGAAAACCTGTGGCCCCTCCAGCTTCAGTTGAGCTCTCAAGTTTCACCAGCCCCAGCCAGCATGGCCAGTTATTTGCTGAAGAAACCATGTCTCGAGTCAGGTCTAAACTTTACTTCAAAAGCACATCCTGTGTGCTGTTTAAGATCTTTACTCATAGGGTTTGAATGCCCCTGGCATGAGCAGAAAACGCTTCCCGCCAACAACTGGTTTCTTTCCAGCTGGCAGCCCCTTGATTCTCCTGGTTTAGGGTGCTGCTTGCCAGAAGTCCTCAGGCCCATAAAGGGAGAGCTGAAAAACCTTGTTTTTGAGCAGCAGCAGCCTTTCAGAATCTGGATCCAACCCTGGTTTGGATCGGGTGAAAATCTAGCACTATGCTAGTGGCCTAATACCGATTGTGTGTTCCCTTAAGTGTCCAAAAGATGGAAACCGCCATAAGAATTGGAACGACGTTAAGAGCATTTTTGCCATAGTATTAGAAACCCCTGGGATGGCAGTTCTGAGGGACACAGGTGCCATTTCCTAGGTCCCTCATAAATAAGCTAATGAAAGTAACTAGCTTGCTAAGAAACTAGTAGCTCTCACCTTCAGCCCCCCATCCTTCCGGCACATGGCCTGCCTAAACGTACTAATAGCCTGTGGCAAGGAGAGTTATTAAATATAGGGCTGGTTCTTTAATTTTGTAATCTTTGGAGCATTGTATAATAATAATAATAATAATAATAATAATAATAATAATAATAATAATAATTTATTATATCGGTCATTTTACATAGCAAGTATTGGAGCAGCTTGACAAGGTGAAATACAACTTATAAAAGCAATGTAAACCCCCAGGAATGAGGGGGATTCTGAAACCATGAACCATACAAAATACAGCAACATATAAAAACGGACCAAGGCCTGCCTGCCCTGCTTAAAGCTGAGCACTGCCACAGACGGCAACATTAATTAATCAAAGGCTTGGTCGAGTTAAAAAGTATTGGCCTGGTGCCTAAAGATTGGTAAGAGTGGCATCAGGCATGTCTTCCTGGGACCACTAAAAAAAGACCTGTTCTTGTGCGACCACCCTCCGCACCTCCCTCAGGAGGGGCACTCTGAGAAGTACAGTACTTCAGATGAAGACCGCAGGGTCTGGGCTGGTTCCCATGGAGAGAAGTGGTCCGTTGCAGCTTCAAGATGACCTAGTGGTTCAAAGCAGCTTGATTTGGCGATTCCTCTCTTAACCTCCCTTTGCTGGCCAATTGAGTCAGTCCATTTGCAACCAGCATTGCTTTCCCTTCACCTTTCTCTCCATCTTGCTTAACTGCTTTGTGTGCTTTTTCCATCTTTGCTTCTTCATTTTGAGATTACGTGAAATTTGATTTTTTTTAATTAAAAAAATCACTTCTGTTTTATATATACTGCACTAATCCACACCCTTTTGAATGTCCTGTCCTTGCACGTCTTCTTCTGGAAAACGAGGAAAAGTCTGTAGCTCATTAACCTGCGATAAATTAAAATGTGTACCACATTGTTGGCGTTTTAAAAAAAAAATTGTGGGCCGCGGCCGCCCGCTCTTAAGGGCCATGAAATGCCAGTTGAGATGCTTTTGTAATGACAAGCTTTTATTTAAACACCCGTTTTGTTCGACCTTGAAGCTTTACTAATATGCTGAAGAACAAACAGCCGATCCCCGTGAACATTCGAGCCACCATGCAGCAGCAACAGCTAGCCAGTGCCCGGAACAGGAGGCTGGCCCAGCAGATGGAGAACAGACCTTCTGTGCAGGCTGCGTTAAAGCTCAAGCAGGTGAGAGAGGCGCAGGAGAGCCAGCGAAGGAGCCTTGGCAGCTGGGGGCTTCCTTTGGGTGGGAAACACAGGCGGGGTGTGATAGGTGGAGAGCGGCTTCTGGAAACCACAGGATCCTGCTTGCAGGCTTACCACAGCGTGGTCCTCTTGTGAGATTAGGATTCTGGGCTAGATGGGCCATTGGCCTGACCCAGCAAGGCTCTCCTTATGCAAATCTTTGGTCGATTTTCCTGCTGGTGGGCCACGTCCCACGACACCTGCTGCCTCCTTGGAAATAACCCTTTGTCCGGGTGGTCTGATCCATCAGGGCTCTTAAGGAAGGACAGCATAGCAAGGATCACCATATAGCTTCACTCAGGGTTTGCTAACCTGGTGCCCTCCACCTGTTTCGGGTGGTAACTTGCATCAGCCCCAGCTCAGTCAGTGATGGAGGGTGTGTGATGGGAGCTGTAGTTCATGACAGATCTGGAAGGCACCACATAGACACACCCATTGTTTGTTTACTTCTAGTATTCATTGTGTGAAAAATAACAAAAAAGAAACCACAAACGCAACCGCACAAAAAACAAGAACGGTTGCATGTAATCCCAGAAACAGAAAATGGCCTTCTATGTAATTGTGCTGTCTAAGGTTAAAGCAAGGTGGGTTGATCTTAGGGACTTAGCTACAGCAGAGGAGGTTCCCTTGCACCTTGCTGTGGTAGGCCCCAGAAGATTGTGCTTGTGACCGAAATCCCATTCTGGGAGAGTTTGCCCTTCTGAGTTGGGCCTCGGGACCAGGGTGCTGGTGCAGCTTTGCTGGTTTTGATCCTGCAATCATTTTTTTCCCCTGTGTAGCTTTAGTTTCCATCTACATTTGGGACACGGGGTGGCACAAGCAGCTGTGACACGTGTGTAGCAGGTGCTCCTCCATTGGACAACTTGTGTGAAATGGCCCTTTTTAAATGAGAACAAATTACACGAGCTAAAATGCAGTAGAGTGCTGAATGGATGCTCATCCCCTACGTACAAAAGGTGACTGATTCGTCTCAGGGTGCATCTGTGGTCCCTTCCTTTCCGTTTTTCTGATCTAGTTAGGATGTACCTTGGTATGATTTCATGAGGTACCAGGTGACTTGTTGTGAGAGATGGAGAACCATGTTTAATATTTCATATATTTACAGCAGCTCACATAATAATCCATTACACACTAGGCTGCTGGTGTGATAAGACTATTTCATAGGTTTTATGTAATGGTATTTAAAATTAAAATGCAGCGCATCTCTCAAAATGTTCTGGGCACATCTTCATTCCCTCCTCAAACCAAACCATGTTGCTTCACCCTTTTTCTTCCCCAGACCTTTCCTGCATTGAACCAAGAGCTGTGGTGACCACATGTGACCCTCTCTCTCTTTTTTCCCCATTATTCCCATCTCTAGCAGCTTGCGCCCGCCCTTCCGTGCCAGTTGCTCGCTGCTTGTTTGTGTGCGACGTTTTCCTGTCTAACACTCTCTTCTTCCAGAAGAGCCTGAAGCAACGCCTGGGGAAGAGCAACATCCAGGCGCGTTTAGGCCGGCCGGCGGGACCCCTTGCCCGGGGTGCGTTAGGGGGCCGAGGCTTGCCCATGGGTCAGAGAGGCTTGCCCCGAGGAGCCATGCGTGGCGGGCGTGGAGCTAGAGCGTTGCTACGGGGAGGAATTCCCCTCCGAGGTTAGTGTGTCAAAAAATTAGTTCACTTAGGACGGGGACGGGGGCACCATTTTCTGTCTGGAGGCAGCAATCCTTTCTGGGTACCCTTTCAAGAAAGGCCACATGCCAGTGGTGGGCAGGGCAAGGAGGAACAATGGGTGGAGCAGTTGAGGCCAATTTTACCTTTGTACCATAGGCAACTTTCTGCAGATACACATGCATGCTCTTCTCCATCCTCCACCCAGAGAGGCATGGTCAGAGTTCAAAGGCACATCCCAGCCAGGCAAAAACACTCAAGAAGAGGGTGTGAAGCAGGGCCCATGAGGGGTGGGGCCTGGGAGACTTCCTAGGGCCAGATAGGGAGACCTTGAGGGCCACATTCAGCCCCCAGGCCCGAGGCTCCCCAAACTTTACTTGCCAAATATCACTTTACACCCCCCAAAGATATATCTAATGAACAACAATACTATTGGGGAGGGGGCCAGAACTGATGTCCATGCTTCACAGAGCCTGTTTGCTGTGTGCTCTGCTCCCCCAGTTTGGGTGCTCAGTACATAAACTTTGAGATAGTCCACATGTTAATTTACATGAGTCTGATTGCATGGCGTGACTTCAGTGGATTTTAGTATACTTGGTGCAAACTTGAGAGGGGTGGAAGAGCAAGGAGTTGAGGAAAGAGAAACTTAGGGAGCCTGTCCTCAACAGATGAAACAGTTTCCCGGTGCCAGATTTAGGACATACAACCAAGGGGGCTTATTATTATTATTATTATTATTATTTAAAAACCTGTATTTGCTAAGATCCATAAAAAAGCAACTGTACCAAATGGAAGTATTATTAAAATAAGATATTTGTAGACGACTTTTGTCCTTGTTCAGGGCGCCATATTACCAAAGACTCAGCTGCCTTTAGCAGAGCTCTGCTTCTCTTTGGCTAAGTTTGCTATCCTGGAGTAAGCGCTGCTTGTTTTGTTTTTTAAGTTCCTAGCTTCTGTAATTGCAGAGAGAAGCTTGGGAAATGGAAACCGAGGCTGGTAGGCTTTGAAGCCCATAGGTAATGGGTGGTGAACTTTCAACTATGACTCCAACCATCCCTGACTGTGGCCATGCCGGCTGCTGGGACTTGGGAGTCCAACAACAACTGTAAGGCTACAAAGCCTCCCCACATCTGCCATAGCTCATTTTGTCATAACAGCAGCTCTCTTTTTTCCAAATAAGTTACCTGGGCTGCTGCAACTTTTTTTGAAATGGGAAGCCGACCACCAGTGAAGGAAATTCTCAAGCAAAATGTGCTTTGGAGACACCATGATTATTAAGCCACTGTAGAATTTGAAGAGAGACCTGTAGTGCAGAAATAGCCTGAGTTTGTTGGCAGGACCTTTTCTTCAAAAGCTCAACTGATGATTGACTGACTGACTGACATTCTCTCTCTCTCTCTCCCTCTCTCTCTCTTCCCCTTTAAAGGACAGGGCTTACTTCGGGGAGGACGCGGCATAGCTGCTCGAATGGGCCTGAGAAGAGGAGGCCTTAGAGGACGGGGTGGGCTTGGCAGAGGAGGACTTGGCAGAGGAGCCATGGGCCGGGGTGGCATTGGCGGCAGAGGTGAGCACAACTAACTTGGGATGTTACACTCACTTTCATTTTATTCCTGCAGCCTCGTACCTGGCATTGCAGAGAAATTCTAAGAAGCAGAAACTTCAGTACCGTACTGAAAAGGTTTAGTCTGCCATCTTGATTCAGAATGGCATCCAGCTGTTTCCAAACTTAAGATGAAAACCTGCTCCGTCATCTCTGGAACCGGCATGCCAAATTTGGTTGTGGTATCTTAAGAGGCATCTAAATGCTTAGCGAAGAAACAAACAGCTTTCCAAAAATACACAGTAGATTAACCGCATGTGTGAAAACCACAGCACAGGAGAGGTCAGTTATATTCGTTTGCCGCTTTTTACACCAAAGTATTTCGAAGCGACTTGGAATTAATAAGTAGGAATAACCAAAAATGTTAAAAACCAAATGCAGGAAAAGCATTGAAACCCAAGAGAGCCACTGCCTCTGTGAGATAGACAAACATTATTATGCAACACAAGGCAGTTTTCTCTAGAATCAGCCATTTAATCGGGAAAACTAAGAGCTGGGATCTTGCTTTATCTTTTAAGAGACGAGCCATAACTCCGTGATAGAACATCATCTGTGAATGCAAAAGACCCAAGGTTCAATCACTGACGTTGAGGAAGGGCTGGGAGTATCCCCTTCCTCATACACCGAAGAGCCCCTGCCAATCAATATAGACCAGGGTTTCCCAAACTTGGGTTGTCAGCTGCTCTTGGACTACAACTCCCATCATCCATAGCTAGAAGAACAAGTAGTCAGGGATGATAGGAACTGTAGTCCAAAAACAGCTGGAGACCCAAGTTTGGGAAACCCTGGTCTAGGTCGTACTGAGTTAACTAGATGGACCAATAGTCTGGTGCAGTCGAAGGAAGCTTCCTGTGTCTACTCTTGATTGACAGCAGCCCTCCGATCGCATTTTAGGCATCTTTTGCACCAGAGAGGCTGGGGGGGGGGGGAGAGACAGGTGGTTTGAACTTTATCCTAGAAGAGGAGGCATCTGAGCTCCGGGGTGCAGTGCCTAACCCTGTCCTCCTCTCCCGCCCAGGTCGTGGCATGGTGGGACGGGGACGAGGTGGCTTCGGCAGCCGCGGGAGAGGCCGGGGACGAGGCAGAGGCGCCCCCCGCCCTGCCCTAACCAAGGAGCAGCTCGACAACCAGCTTGACGCGTACATGTCAAAAACGAAAGGGCACCTGGATGCCGAACTGGACGCCTACATGGCCCAGACAGACCCTGAAGCCAACGACTGACCCGCCCTTGCTTTAGACACTCGCTGAGGTTGTGTGTTCTGTGCGCTGGTCCTTCCCCACCCAACCCCTCTCCTGTAAGCCACGACCAGCAACAGCCGCCCTGGCGGTGTGGGGAGGGGTAGGAGACAATAACTTTCGCGGGTTTCTCTTGCATTTTGATACTCTTGTGTTGTATGAAACTGGCGGGTGGGAGAGAATTGTGTGTGTTTATCTACATGCACTTGTGCGCGCGCACACACACACATTTCTTAAACAACTTCAAAAAACAAATGTGACTGACCTGCTGTCTGTAGACGGCATCATCTTGAAGCTCCTCAACAGGACATTACATGCATGACTGTCCCCCTTTCCCTCCTATCCTCCTCCAAACCCCCCCCCCAAATTGACCTTGCTGTAGACAGAAGGTCTCAGGTGCTTATGAATTGCAGTCTCGGCAGCTACAGCTGCTGTAAGAGTTGTGTTTCGAGGTGGCTGCTCATGCACAGTGATGCTGAATCTCATACTTCGTTTCTGATGTTTCTGCTTATGTCCACACCCCAGGCCCAACAAATAATTCTGTGACTTTTACATATGGTGAGCACAAATCAGTGGAGTTTTTCCTTCCCTGCCCCTCTCCTTCCTCCACCCCCCCCCCAAAAAAGCATCAGGCCCCACGTGTTTAATTCACCAAACCTGTTGTGGCCGAAAGCAGTTGGGTTTTTTTTAAAATAAATAAATAAACAATGGCAGCAAACTTTTCATTTTTATGTTTATGCTCTTGTGGCCAGCCTGCTGGTTGGTATTTTGTTTGTGTGTATGTGTTTGAAGACACTAGGAAGGCAGATGCTTTTCTCTATTTGCCGCCCAGTGTCTTGTGAGCTCAACTTTTCTGTTCTGGTTTTGAATGGCATCTTGTATTTTCTGGTTTACCGTAAGAAACAATTGCAGGGAATAGGAAAAAAAATGCCTTTGTCTTTGTTTTTTTTTGCTGGTGCGGGGACTGTTGTTGGAAACTTACAGTAAATTGAATAAGCCACTATGGTACTACTATGACCTTTTTGGTCATCTCTTAATAGGTAGGTGGGGCACCTACCTGCCTATCATCTCATATGAGGGTGTCAGCTGACTGATAGATGGGCAGTCCCACACACCTGCCAAAGTTAGCCCACCGGTTGGGAGGAGGGATCTGCTTTGCCAGTTTGTTCCCTGCAGGAAATGCACTGGTGCCTTTATGTCATTTAATATATCCGTATCCCACTTTTCCCCCAAGTTGGGATTCAAGGAGGTTTGCGGAATTTAAAATACATCAATTAGAAATACAGAATAATACAGAATACAGTGGTACCTTGAGTTACAAATGCCTCAGGTTACAAACTCTTCAGGTTACAAACTCCGCTAACCTGGAAGAGTTACCTTGAGTTGAGAACTTTGCCCCAGGATGAGAATGGAAATCGTGTGGCAGTGGAGCAGCGGCAGCAAGAGGCCCCATTAGTGAAAGCATGCCTCCAGTTAAGAACAGTTTCAGGTTAAGAACGGACCTTCGGAACGAATTAAGTTTGTAACTATAGAGGTACCACTGTAATAAAAACACTAGTTAAAACAATAATGAATATACATTACAACATATTGAAAACCAGCCACTAAAATAACATTTGCAGCCCAGTGATCAGCTTTGTCTGCATGAGTTTCTAAAGGCCTGTCTAAGCAGGGAGGGATAACCAACACATAGCCAATTTAACCTCTCTTGGAGGAAACTCCACAACATTAAGAGCAGCCGCAGGAAGGTCAGCGGTTAGAATCCCCTCAATGGGGTGAGCTCCCGCTGCTCTGTCCCAGCTCCTGCCAATCTAGCAGTTCGAAAGCACGCCAGTGCAAGTAGATAAATAGGTGACGCTGCGACGGGAAAGTAAACTGTGTTTCCATGCGCTCTGTTTTCTGTCACAGCCTTCCGTTGCGCTAGAAGCAGTTTAATCATGCTGGCCACATGACTCAGAAAGCTGTGTGTGGACGAACGTCGGCTCCCTCAGCCTGAAAGCGACATGAGCGCCACAACCCCATAGTCACCTTTAACTGGACTTAACTGTCCAGAGGTCCTTTACCTTTTTACCTTTCACCATTTCTGAAACAACCTTGGCTCTGGGTCCCTAAGCATAGAGATGAGCATTGTTTTGCAACTTAAGTATCTGTCCCCCAGCTTGTTTCTAGTGTCTGAAACAGGGAGGAAAAGATGCAGATGGATTTGTACATATGTAAAATTTAGATACAAGCCATCTGCTTCTCTCCAGACTACCAAAAACAAATGACTTAACAGATTTCTTCTGGACTCAATTCTACTTTTGTCAGATGCATCTGTGGGCTTAAGTCCACAAAAGTTTACGCCACAACACCCTTGAGTGACAGCAGAAAAACGAAGAGTCCCTTAACACACCCCTCTGGAAATTCCTCCGAAACTATAATAATGGTCCATCTCTGGAGTTTTGAAACTTGCAGAACATAGAGCCTAGAATGTGAAACAAAGAAGATATGTTATCAGTATTTCATATTTGGAGTCGGTGGTACCCCCTCTAGTGAAAATGCAAGCTGTTCAAATATTTCTTTGCCTGTGGATACCAGCAAAGGGACCGTAGGAAAGTTCTTTAGCAGCCACTCTTCTTAGTTACACCTCAGTTTTCCCAAAGCCTTTGTTTTCTATCCACCATTAAATTTGAAGGAGCTTTGAGGGTATGAATGAAAAGTGTGCAGCTTAAGATGGGAAGACCAGAGTCGCAGGTAAGAGACCAGTGGTTATACATGGGGTGCAAGCCTGTGATGATGTGTGGGGACACTGCTGCAGCTGTAACCATGGGTACGGTACGGGAGCAGATTTTGGGACCACAAATGCCCTCTGCCTTAGAATACATCTTCCTCTAAGGTGTTTTTTTAAAAAATAATAAATGTGGTTTGCTATGAAGCATGGTTAGCAGCTGGCTTTAAGTATCTGATCCATGAGGAATCTCTTGTTCAGAATTAGCCAGAGTTGTGAGATGTTTGCAGAGGTGATGGTATCTGCTGCCCTCTGGAAATTTGGAAGAATACCCCATTAATGCTACCATATTTTTTTGCCTGGCCACTTTGGTGCTCGTCATGCAAAAATACATTTTTGTTTTTATTTTGGTAGTATCCTGCAATCTAAAGATTTGAGCAAGGAGTATTACTGATACAGCAAAGTAGGGGAAGTAGCTCAGTGGTGGAGCATCTGCTTTGCATGCAGAAGGGCCCAGGTTCAATCCCCAGCATATCCAGGTGGGAAAATATCCGTCTGAAATCCTTGGCCACTGGCGCGATCAACTCCCACCCGGAAACCAATGTCCCCACTGTGGAAGGACCTGTGGATCCAGAATTGATCACGGACTCATTGTTAAAACTGTGTTTATAGAAGACAATCTATCCTGGCTGTGAGTGATTGTCAAAGAAGAAGAAACCAGTGTTTCCTAAAGTTGGGTCTCTAGCTGTTTTTGGACTACAGTTCCCATCACCCCTGACCATGCCCTGCTAGCTAGGGATGATGGGAGTTGTCCAAAAACAGCTGGAGACCCAAGTTTGGGAAACCCTGGTTGTAGACAATGCTAACCTAGGTGAACCAACGGGCTGACTCTGAAGCATCTTCCTTTGCTTTTAACAACACACAGACACACACACCCCTTGATCGTTCAGTACCATGAGGACTGGTAGCTTACCCCTTCAAAAACCTGTCGCTTGCTTGACATTAGCTGAACTACCAGCACGTGTGTCTTGCCTTGCTTTCCAGAACTAAGAGAAGGTGCTCTTTCTGCCCACCCCAGGGATTTTAATTACGTAGTTAACATGTAAAATGGTGCGTGTGGTTCAGGGTTTATTTTTTATTTCATGACCATTTTATGCTGCTCGGTCGGGAGAATAAGCCTCAAGCCAGTTCCTTATTTATAAATACCCACCCACCCCCCTTTTCTGCGGAAGAAAGTGGTACAGCCCAAAACAAAAGCTTTTACTGTACTCCCTTTTGAGTCCGCCGAACGTATATATTGCCTTTCATGGAACGGGCTGCCCCGCCCCACTTCCCCCCTCCTCAAGTTTGATGGTCCCGAGGCGCCTATTGGCCGGGATCCTGGCGGCCGCCTGTGCCGGCGCTTCCCATTGGCTGCCGGCCTTTGTGTGCTTTCACACGTTCCCAAAGGCTTATTCTTTACGTTATTGTTGTGAACAAGTTGCAAAGCGGAGTGGCTTATTTTGATTTTGTTTTTCCAAGTGTTGGGAAGGCGGGTGGGTTGCTGAGCAGGAGGGACCAACCAGCGCCTATGGGGTGAGTACCTAGCTCATTCCCAACGGCTTCCATTTTTTTCTCCCCCTGCGCCAAAAAATAAAAAAGAAGAAGGAGCAATCGGGATCCCCCTCGCTTTAGAGATCTGGTGCATATTATTTTATTATCCACCCCATATAATACATATATGGTTTCTTTGCACCCCGCAACTGATGCGCACACCTCTCCCCAGGTCCAGGAATAGCTTGCTCGCCCGACTGTCAACTGGTTGTCTAAAGACAGGCGGATCTGAACTCGCCTCCCTCCCCAATTCCCTGCCCACCCCCCTGCACCCAGCACCATCACCAGAGCCCGTAAGAACATAAGAAGAGCCCTACTGGATCGAACCAGCCGCCCATCTGCTCACAGTGTCCAGGTGCCCGTAAGAACCCAGGAAAGGGGTACAGGTGAAACTCGGAAAATTAGAATATCGTCGAAAAGTGCATTTATTTCAGTAATGCAACTTATTATTTTTTTAGTTTTCTTTTAATTTTTACAAATGCTTTCTTTTGGAAATTCCACAGTAATAAAACAAATAGTCACAATAATACAAAAATAAACATCGCTATTTTTGTTGTTGTTGTTTAGTCGTTTAGTCGTGTCCGACTCTTCGTGACCCCATGGACCATAGCACGCCAGGCACTCCTGTCTTGCACTGCCTCCCGTAGTTTGGTCAAACTCATGTTGGTAGCTTCGAGAACACTGTCCAACCATCTTGTCCTCTGTCGTCCCCTTCTCCTAGTGCCCTCAATCTTTCCCAACATCAGGGTCTTTTCCAAGGATTCTTCTCTTCTCATGAGGTGGCCAAAGTATTGGAGCCTCAGCTTCACGATCTGTCCTTCCAGGGAGCACTCAGGGCTGATTTCCTTAAGAATGGATAGGTTTGATCTTCTAGCAGTCCATGGGACTCTCAAGAGTCTCCTCCAGCACATTTCATTAATTACATTCCATTTATCATTGACCCACCTAACGACAAATACTTACAATTACAACCAATAAAGGCTTGACATATCTTGCTTTGCATATCGTGCATCTATCTCATATATTGGTTTCACCTTTTAAGTTGCGTTAATGAAATAAATGCACTTTTCAACAATATTCTAATTTTCTGAGTTTCACCTGTAGACTGGCCCTGGCCCTGGCCCTGGCCCTGGCCCTGGCCCTGGAGGTTCCACAAGAGCATTAGAAGAGCCTGGCTACTGGATCAGACCAGCAGCCCATTTAGCCCAGCATCCTGTTCTCATAGTGGCCAGCCACACGCCTCAATGGGAAGCCCACCAGCAGGACCAGAACACAAGAGCAACTCTCGCCTCTTGCGGTTTCTAGCAGCTACCGGTAGGATTCAAAGGCACATCGCTGCCTTCGACAGTGGAAGGGGACAACAGTATACCTGAAGGAGCGTCTCCACCCCCATCATTCTGCCCGGACACTGAGGTCCAGTACCGAGGGCCTTCTGGCGGTTCCCTCATTGCGAGAAGCCAAGTTGCAGGGAACCAGGCAGAGGGCCTTCTCGGTGGTGGCGCCCGCCCTGTGGAACGCCCTCCCATCAGATGTCAAAGAGAAAAACAGCTACCAGATTTTTAGAAGACATCTGAAGGCAGCCCTGTTTAGGGAGGCTTTTAATGTTTAATAGATTATTTTATTTCATTTTTCTGTTGTAAGCCACCCAGAGTGGCTGGGGAAACCCAGCCAGATGGGCGGGGTACAAATAAATTATTATTATTATTATTATTATTATTATTATTATTATTATTATTAGGGTCAGTAGTCATTGATAGCCTTATTTCCCATACATTTGTCTAATGCTCTGTTAAAGTCACACAAGGCTGGTAGCCATCAGTACACTTTGTGGGAGAGAGTTCCACAGCTCAGCTGCGCTGCACAAAGAAGGGCTTTTCTTTTAGCTGTGAGTGGCGCTGTGGCCTAAATCACTGAGCCTCTTTTGGCTGCTGATTGGAAGGTCGGCAGTCCGAATCCCCGTGATGGGGTGAGCTCCCGTTGCTCTCTCCCAGCTCCTGCCAACCTAGCAGTTCAAAAGCAGGCCAGTGCAAGTAGATAAATAGGTACCGCTCTGGCGGGAAGGAAAACGGCGTTTCCGTGCACTCTGGTACTCTGCGCCTGTAGCGGGTTAGTCATGCTGGCCACATGACCCGGAAAGCTGTCTGTGGACAAACACCGGCTCCCTCGGCCTGAAAAGCAAGATGAGCGCCACAACCCCATAGTCATCTGTGACTGGACTTAACCGTCCAGGGGTTCTTTGCCCTTTTACCTTACCTAAACCTACCAATGTTCACCTTCATTGGATGTCCCCAAGTTCCAGAGGGAGAAAAAAAGCTTTCTATTCACTTTTCCCTCCCTGCTGTGTTTTCTCAGCAACTGGGATTCAGAAGCTTTGCTGCCTCTGGCGGGGACAAAGCATAACCACCATCTGTTCACGGATGTAGTTTGTGGGACTTTTTTTATTATTGTCTTGGATGGGAGAAGGGTTTATAGGGTGTGAAAACATTGTGTCTGCTATCTTGTAGTGTCCCAGGCTGGCAAGAGATTAATTTCCCGCCTCTTGTTGTGTCTGCTGAACCGCCAAGGATTTTCCCAGAGTGTGCTCGGAAATTGGCTGGCTGAGACACAGCAATGCACATTACGAGTGTGTTAATATGGAGGTAGGATTTGCATTCTCACACCTGCCCCTCACGCAATATTTTCATCTCTGCCCCGTGAATTCTGGTTTTTCTTTTTTCCATTTGCAAATGCTCCTTTCAGAAAAACACCGGCTGTGTGTTCTCCCTTATAAGGAAAGATTGGGACTCTTTCATTTAGAGAAAAGGATTGAAGTTTATAAAACAATGTGTGAAATGGAGGAAGCGGGTAGAGGAAAGCTTTTATCCCTCATAACACCAGAAATCGTGGAAGTGCAGTGAAGCTGGATGTTGGGAGATTCAGGACAGATAAACATTCAGCGCTTAGTTAAGACTGTGGAACTCACGGCCACCAGAGGCTGCGATGGCCACCAACTCTGTTTGTTGACATCCGTCTGTCTTGAGAGACAATGGAGAGGACTCAAACTAGCACCAAAGTGACCCTCCTTGGGGCACAACAAGCCTGCCTGGGCAGTGTGTCTGGAGGTCCTGGGCTGCACAGACAGCAAGACCCCCCTCTCAACCTCACTGATGTAGTCAAAAAGAAAACAGCAATACAGTGGTACCTTGGGTTACAAATGCTTCAGGTTACAAACGCTTCAGGTTACAGACTCTGCCAACCCAGAAATAGTACCTCGCGTTAAGAACGTTGCTTCAGGGTGAGAACATAAATCGTGCTCCAGCGGTACGGCGGCAGCAGGAGGCCCCATTAGCTAAAGTGGTGCTTCAGGTTAAGAATGGACCTCCGGAACGAATAAAGTTCTTAACCAGAGATACCACTGTACATTTGACACCAGCTTGGCTGCAGGTGTTGCCGGAAGGAGGCGTACAAACCATCTTAGGGGCTCCATTCTGGATTTGTGTAGGATTTACTCCTGAGCCTTTTCTTCTCCCAGAGTTAGAGGTTTAGGATCAGAGTTTTCCTTCTTCTAGATGGGCTCCCTTCCCAGGTGGACAAGCCCCACCTGCCCCTCACTTCCTTCTACAGCCTTCTTGACCGTTGGACCCACTCTTGGTCTCGTCCGCTCAGTCCACCGGAGCCTGTCTTCTCTTCACATGCAGGGGAAGCCCCCAACTCACTGAGTGTTTGAGACCCAAT
Organism: Zootoca vivipara; assembly: GCF_965207765.1. Classification (NCBI taxonomy): domain Eukaryota; kingdom Metazoa; phylum Chordata; class Lepidosauria; order Squamata; family Lacertidae; genus Zootoca; species Zootoca vivipara. Next base: position 34,794,912 of record NC_142599.1, read on the forward strand.
GACTCTCCTCATCAGCTTCTGGGAGCCACAGGTGAGAGATGAGTGCAGGGTAGGGGTCAAAGGTGGACAAACTGCCCCAGAAGAAGCATGACGTGCCCCCCATCAGAGGCACTACCCCTCCCTTAACACCCCACCAACTCGGATGGCTTTATAAGAGAATTGGACAGATTCATGGAGAACTATTGAACAGCCTGGATAGCTCAGTTGGTTAGAGCATGGTGCTGATAATGCCAAGGTTGCAGGTTCGATCCCCATATGGGACAGTTGAGTATTCCTGCAATGCAGGAATTCTATGATTTACTAGCTGGACCTGCCACGCGTTGCTGTGGGTAATCCCTGTGATTGCCCCCACCGAGGAGCGGCTTGGTCTCCGGGTGGTTTTCTCTCTGTTGGAGGCGTGGTCTCCGGGGTGTGAGGGATTGTGGGAGTATGTTTGTGTGTTGTTTGTTGAATGTCCACAGGTTTTTACCTGTGTTAGGTGTGTCAGCTGGTCAGTGTAAGTGCATGATTACCTGCTCACATGTGACTCTGAGGTTGTGGCCAAATTTCAGGACGATCGGGTAAGTGCTTGTGGGAGAAAAGTGGGGAATAACACACATGCACCTTCACCATATATATATATATATATATATATATATATATATATATATATATATATATATATAGATCCCATCAATGGCTACGTACTAGCCTCAATGGCTCTGCCAGAGGCAGTGATGGTTTTGAATCCCACAGGAGAGGAGAGTTGCTCTTGTGGTCAGATCCTGGTTCCTGGTTCCCCAGTGGCCACTGTGAGAACAGGATGCTGGACAAGATGGGCCATTGGCCTGATCTAGCAGGCTCTTCCCATGTTCCCCTTAAACCTCTAACGCCCCCAAAGAAGGATGGTTATTTTCTGAATTAAAATCGGAATTGTGTCTGTGACTCTCCCCAGAACGGTTGACCTGGGGTAATCCGCGTGAATGGTGACCCTTTGGAGATGGTGGATTACAACTCCCATCATCCCTGAACTTGGGCAATGCCGGATGGGGCTGGTGGGGTACACAAAAGTCTGGCAGGTGCAGCCTTGAGAGAGCCCCCAGCCTGAACTTCTTTGCAGGGTTGTTGTGCAGGTTAAGAAGGGGGAGAACTTCCTTCATTCTTTGTAGGAAGGGTGAGCAAAAAAAAAAAAGGTAGCAGGTGCTAAATTAATGAAGGAGGCAAAATTTGGGCAGTGAATCACCCTGCGATACAGAGGACAGGTGCCTCCACAGCTAGTATTTTTTTGGGGGGGGGGTTGCCTAATGAAAGACTTTTACACATTCAGTCAGTCTGACACTTTCGTCTGTGCCTGGCACGCACTTTGGGAAATGTTGATATGGACTTTCTGGCTCAGGTCCAGGGCGGCTGTCTACCAGCTCCATCTGGTACGCAGGCTGAGACCCTACCTGCCCGCAGACTGTCTCACTAGAGTGGTGCATGCTCTGGTTATCTCCCGCTTGGACTACTGCAATGCGCTCTACGTGGGGCTACCTTTGAAGGTGACCCAGAAACTGCAATTAATCCAGAATGCGGCAGCTAGACTAGTGACTGGGAGTGGCCGCCAGGACCACATAACACCGGTCCTGAGAGATCTACACTGGCTCCCAGTACGTTTCTGAGCACAATTCAAAGTGTTGGCACTGACCTTTAAAGCCTTAAACGGCTTCAGTCCTGTATACCTGAAGGAGCATCTCCACCCCCATCATTCAGCCCAGACACTGAGATCCAGCACCGAGGGCCTTCTGGCGGTTCCCTCATTGCGAGAAGTGAGGTTACAGGGAACCAGGCAGAGGGCCTTCTCGGTAGTGGCACCCGCCCTGTGGAACGCCCTCCCAGCAGATGTCAAGGCAATAAGCAACTATTTTACTTTCAGAAGACAACTGAAGGCAGCCCTGTTTTAATGTTTGATGCTGTATTGTTTTTAATATTCGGTTGGAAGCTGCCCAGAGTGGCTGGGGAAACCCAGCCAGATGGGCGGGGTATAAATATTATTATTATTATTATTATTATTATTATTATTATTATTATTATTATTAAGTCAAGGTTCCTGCTGCCTGATTTTGTTGCTCTCAGGCTGGAACTCAACAGATACGGTTCCCAAATCTACACACACACACCCCGACCTGAGATACGACCATGTGGGGAGCCAAGGCCTGTGAATTGGTGGGAGGAAAGAGAGACTGCACTGATCTTTTATAAGTCTCAGGAGAGAGGTAATAACCAGGGGAGAGCGAGGAATAGAAGTTGCTCAGTTACTGTTGTTAAGTTCTGGAAGAGAGAAAAAGGGGTGATCCTAGCCTATGGCTGCCCAGATTGGGAAAGGAAGCAGGATTTGGTGAATAAAGCACGGATGGGGAGCCTCAGCCTGGGCATTGATTGTGGCCCTCCGGACCTCTTTCTCTGGCCCTGGGGGCATTTCCCATGCCTTCACTGGCCCTGCTTCATGCTAGGTTTTTTGGAGGAGGCTGACTGGAATGTGTCCTCGAACTCTGCACATGCCCCTCGCTTCCCTGGACAGAGGATAGAGAGGTAGGTGCAGGTATAGAAACATACCTGCCATACAAAGGTGAAATTTGCATCTGTTGCCCTGCATACTTCCCATTAGCCCCCAGCCCACCCCTCAGTTCTGGGTTCCAGGTTCCAGTGCGGTGTAGCAGCTTACAGTGCCTGGGAATTCAGGGATATTTTTTTTTAAAAAAAAGAAAAAAGTTGTGTGTCCTTGTTTCTCAATATTGATCCTTTTACATGGTTTTATATGTCCTTGTATTTTATGCATTGCTGTTATTTTTATTGATTATAGTTTAGTAATTATTGCAATTGTTAAGAGTGGATTTGCTTAGTTATCATTTTCTGATTTTTAATTTTGCTGTTTACAGTACTATTAGGTATATTCCGATGGATTGCTGAACATCGCTTTCTTGGATATAAGCTGTTTGTTCCAAAGTTATGTATTTATTATGGCACTTTCATGTTGGATCAGATCGTTATCAGGCGCGCGTGTGACCTCTGCCGCCTATTTTGTTGTTTCTTCGGCTTTGCAAACCCGCCTGGCGCGCACCAATCTAGAAAGGCAGCATGCAGATCAAAAGTGAAATGAACCGAGATGGGCAACAAGTACAGGGTTTGATTCCCCACTCAGCCACCCGCATCCTCTCCACCCAGCCTACCTCCCAGTGGGGTGCCACAGGGTTCTGTCTTGGGCCCAGTCTTATTCAACATCTTTATCAATGACTTGGATGATGGGCTTGAGGGATCCTGATCAAGTTTGCAGAAGACACCAAATAGGGAGGGGTGGCTAATACCCCAGAGGACAGGATCACACTTCAAAATGACCTTAACAGATTAGACAACTGGGCCAAAGCAAACAAGATGAATTTTAACAAGGAGAAATGTAAAGTACTGTTGTTGTTGTTTAGTTGTTTAGTCGTGTCTGATTCTTCGTGACTCCATGGACCATAGCACGGCAGGCACTCCTGTCTTCCACTGCCTCCCGCAGTTTGGTCAAACTCATGTTCGTAGCTTCGAGAACACTGTCCAACCATCTCGTCCTCTGTCGTCCCCTTCTCCTAGTAAAGTTCTACACTTGGGCAAAGTACTACACTTGGTAAAGTACTGGTAAAGTACTACACTTGGGCAAAAAAATATAAAAAAATAAAGGCACAAATACAGGATGGGAGACACCTGGCTTGAGAGCAGTACATGTGAAAAGGACCTAGGAGTCTTGGTAGACCACAAACTTGACATGAGTCAATGGTGTGATGCAACAGCTAAAAAAGCCAATGCAATTCTGGGCTGCATCAATAGGAGTACAGCATCTAGATCAAGGGAAGTAATAGTACCACTGTATTCTGCTCTGGTCAGACCTCACCTGGAGTACTGTGTCCAGTTCTGGGCACCACAGTTCAAGAAGGATACTGACAAGCTGGAACGTGTCCAGAAGAGGGCAACCAAAATGGTCAAGGCGCTTGGAAATGATGCCTTATGAGGAACGGCTTAGGGAGCTGGGTATGTTTAGCCTGGAGAAGAGAAGGTTAAGGGGTGATATGATAGCCATGTTCAAATATATAAAAGGATGTCATATTGAGGAGGGTGAAAGGTTGTTTTCTGCTGCTCCAGAGAAGCGGACACGGAGCAATGGATTCAAACTACAAGAAAGAAGATTCCACCTAAACATTAGGAAGAACTCCCTGACAGTAAGAGCTGTTTGGCAGTGGAATTTGCTACCATGGAGTGTGGTGGAGTCTCCTTCTTTGGAGGTCTTTAAGCAGAGGCTTGACAGGCACATGTCATGAATGCTTTGATGGTGTTTCCTGCTTGGCAGGGGGTTGGACTGGATGGCCCTTGTGGTCTCTTCCAACTCTATGATTCTATGACCAAACTGGGGAAGCATGATCTCCTGGGATCAGAAAGATGGGGTCGAAATGTCAATAAAGATCTAGTTCGGTGAAGAGAGAGGCGGGAGATGGATGGGGAAGCCTTTCCCCGTGGCGGGAGGGCGGCAGGGGCTGCGCTCAGCCTGACCCCGGTGGAGAATTTGCTATTTGCTTTTTCCCATCTCCCTCCCTCTCCCTCCCTCTCTCTCCCCCCGAGGCGAAGCTGCTGCGGCTGACAGCATGACTAGCAGGCAGGCGATTGTCTGGCTCGGCTGTGTTTAGTCTGCGCCTTCGCCGCCGCCTCCTTCCCCGTCTTTCGCTCCCATTTGGAAAGGAGAGCGCGCGAGAGAGCGCTCCTCTCCAAACCAGCCGCCGCGGACGCGCGTCCCGCCGCCTTCAAGGGGGGCTTTATACGCCTGCCACGTCCTGGGGAGCATGCCTGAGCCCCGGGGAGAGCATCCGTGCACCCCGGAGAGGGATCGCCGATAGCCGGTGAGTTTCCCCCCAGTTTGATGTGGCAGGATCTCCCCCATCGCTGCCCCCCACCCTTCCACGACGCCACTTCTGGGCACGGGGGTCCGGAGTTTCCTCTCCTCAAGCTTCAGATCGTTGCCCTTCTCTTTCCCTATCCCCCACCCCACTTCTCGGGGAGGGGCCGTAGCTGCTCATCTGCTTGGCCTGCAGAAGATCCCAGGCATCTCCAGGTAGGGCTGGGAGGAGAGGCCCCTGCCTCTGAAACCCCGGAGAGGCTTTGTGCTTTGTTCAGAACGATGAGGACTAGAAGCTTGCATTGTTTCAGGAGAGAGGCTGCAGCTCGGTGGCTTTGCACGCAGGCGGTCCCAGGCTCGATCCACAATCTCCGGGTAGGGCACGGAGAGACGCACACACACACATGCCCTCCTGCCTGAAGTCCCGGAGAGCTGCTGCCGGTCAGTGTTGACAATACTGAGCTAGGTGGACCAACCGTCTGACTCGGTATAAGGAAGTTTCCTGTGTTTCTGTGTCCCAGAGTCCTTTCAAGAGGATCCCCCCCTCTAAGTCTCTGTACCTGGATGGGCTGCTTGGGGGACATTTATATCCCAAAGAGAAGGAGCGGGGAGAGAAAGAACCCAGGAATCCAGGCCCTCACATTTTCCCCCTCCTCGGCACCACGAGTCTTCCCTCTGTTCACCTCTAACCACTAGGCTCTACTTCTCTTCTGAGCGAAAGAACCCTGGGTTGAGTTTGATGCTCTTTCTGCCTTGAGCAGAAACAGTGAAACAAAGCAGGCTAGTTTTTATCTGCTCGTTTCAATGTGTGTCTACTCGGCGTAGGATAAACACTGCACCCCAATATTATTTTATCTTTTTAAAGAAAGCTGCCCACCCAGAACATGGAAGACAAAAACAAAACAGAACCCCTAGTTGATCTGCTCCTTTCCCCTTTTCTCTTCCCCCAGGGAGCTCAGACTGGTGAATAAATATCCTTCTCTTCTGAAACTTATTAAAAGGCAGGGAATCTTGCATGTGACCCACCCACAGTCTCCAGTTTTTCTGCCGCGATGGCTGGGCCTCCCTGTCCCTCCTTCCAAAGTTAGAGAGAGGAATCCTTTTCCCCTCGCATGACTCCCGTCATCCTGGCACAAGCGCGTTCCTTTATTGCTGCGTCTGTTCTTGTTTTATTCCAGGATTAAGTGGGTGACGGTCGGCTCCCCGAATGTGGCCTTTACCCCAAGTCAAACCGTTCAGACTGGGGTCTCTCTCCGCCCTTACCTGGAGATGCCATGGGAGCGGGGGACAGACTGTGGGTATCTTCTGTGTGTGCAAAGCATATTCTCAACCAGTGACGCCGTGGCCTTTCCTTTAAATGTAATGCTAAGCTTCTAGTCCTCGTGGTCAAATTATTCTATGTTGAGATTCTTGCATTGTAGGGGGTTGAACTAGAGGAACCTTGGGGTCCCAAATCTACAATTCTAATAAAGGCCTGATTTAAATGTGGATGTAGGAAGCTGTCTTGTGCTGACTCAGACCATTGCTCCGTCCAGCTCAGTGGTGACTGTTTTTCCATCTCACTCCTTCCAGAGATTTTTGTCTTATGTCTCATGTAGGTTCGTTTCTGGTTTAGATATATCTTTGACCAGTGAGGCCGGCCAGTTACGTTCCAAAGAACCTCGGCTTTCTTTCCTTTCTAAGCCGGCCAAACTGACTAGCTTTCATGGTTCTAAGCAATGATAGAAGATCATTGGCCTCGGGGAGTTTCCGAATGAGGTGCCCGTCCTTTGGAAGAGAATCGGTGGCTCTCCAGACGTCGCTTGACTACAACTCCCATTATCCCTGACCGCTGGATACACTGCATGATGGGAGGTGGAGTCCAACAATATTTGGAGAGTTCCCTGTCCTGCTTTAGAAGGCGGATACTTCAGAGCCTTGCACATGGCCCCTTATCTCTGCTCTCTGTGAATTCCAGAATAATTCCTGGAAAGTAGTAAAAGCATTTGCATAATAAATTGGGTCAAGGCAACAGAGGTTTTTGTTGAAAATCTGCATAACGTAAACATGCTTATATAAAGCGTAGTACATGCCGCCCTCTTCCTGAGTTGTAATACTCTGAAGGGACCCAATTTGTGTGTGTGTGTGTGTGTGTGTGTGTGTAGTAGGGGAGGGGAAGATATTTAAATTGGAACATTGCCAGCCCTGACCCAAATCTCTGCTCCAGTCCTTAAGAACCCAAGAAGATCTTTGTTAGGTCAAATGGCCATCCAGCCTAACATCCTGACTCTGAAAGGGAGAAGCCAAGAAGCCCACAAGCAACAGTCCACCCCTACACTCTATTCCTAGTATCTGGCCTTCGGAGGTAGACTGCGTCTGAAGAGGGAGGCTTCATTCTCAATGGCTGTGGCTATTTCTGTAAGGAGAGCCCTGCTGGACTAGCCAAAGGCTGTTTCCAAGATGCCTGTAGGAAGCCCACTGTTTATACCCCCCCCAAAGGACGGGAACTTAAGGGGTAGACTGTCCCTGGACCTGGAAGCTCAGTTTATTCACGACCCCTGGTGGCTTCCACACCCAGCTGTTGATTTGCACTCCAGACCTCTCTTTCTGAAGCAAACCAGTGACCGCCTCTCATTCACCTATTAGCATAAATTTCCCATCATGCTCTTCCCCCAAAATGCTTAAAAAGACTCCCCCCCCCTAATGCTGAGTCCATCAGTGTTTGCAGTGAGTAATCTGGTATTCAGCTCAAATATTATTATTTCAATTTGTATACCTGGTTACAGGTAGGTAGCCGTGTTGGTCTGGGTCGAAGTAAAATAAAAAAATTCCTTCAGTAGCACCTTAAAGACCAACTAAGTTTTTATTTCGGTATGAGCTTTCGTGTGCATGCACACTTCTTCAGATACAGTGAAATAGAAGTCCCCAGGCACTTATGTAGAGAAGGGGTGGGGATGGGGAGGGGAGGGGGGATCACTCAGAAGGGTGGTGGAAGTGGGTGATTGACTGACTGATAGCTGTTGATGACCGAAAACGACTGCAAATGGTTTTGCATGAAAAAGCAAGGGTTGAGATGGCTGAAGATCGCTTATCATGTATAATGAGATAAGAATCCGATATCTCTGTTCAAACCAGGTCCCTCCATGGTTTTGAGCTTGGTGATAAGTTGTAATTCAGCAACTTCTCTTTCCAGTCTATTTCTGAAATTCTTTTGTAGTAAGACAGCTACTTTGAGATCTTGTATAGAATGTCCTGGGAGATTGAAGTGTTCTCCTACTGGTTTTTCTGTCTTCTGGTTCCTGATGTCAGATTTATGTCCATTTATCCTTTGGCGTAGGGTTTGGCCTGTTTGTCCAATATAGAGTATATAGAATATTTGTATACCGCTCAGTTTGTTAGAGCATGGTGTTGATAACTCCAAGGTTGCAGGTTCAATCCCCGCATGGGACAGTTGCTTATTCCTGCATTGCGAGGGGCTGCATGAAATTATCCTTAAGGTCCCTTCCAACTCTGTGATTTAATGACTCTATGAAAAGACCCTCGGGCATTTTACCACATTAAGAACCCATTTTACAGAGCATAGTAATAAACGCATAATTCTAAAATACCTTGGCTTTCAAACGTCTCTGTTTGACAAACATTTCGGTTTTCGAACGCCATAAACCCAGAAGCAAATGCTTCCGTTTTCGAACACGCCTCGGAAGTCGAACATGAAACGCAGCTTCCGTATTGAGTTTTCCATTTTGAGGCTTCCGTACTGAGTTTTCAGCTTTCAAACGTTTCGGAACGCAAACGGTCTCCTGGAACGGATTACGTCCGGAAACTGAGGTACCGCTGTAATCATGTGAGCATAATCTTACGAGCATCCTAAGAATGCCACCTTTCGGTAAAAAGGAACGAGTAAGTTTCTAGCCCTCAGTGGGTAGTGGAGAGCGATAATATAACAACACGAGAGCTGCTGGGTCAGGCCCAAGGGCCATCTCTTCTCACATGGGCCAGCCATAAATCTTAATCGGAAGCCCACAAGCAAGGCCTAAGCTCAACAGTGTGCTCCCCGCATGTGATTCCCAGCATACTGCCTCCGACAGTGTATTTAGAGTACAGTATAGCCATTGCTAGCTTTATCCTCTGTGAATTTGCTGTCCCTACATCTTGCAGGAGCACATTTCCCCTAAAACCTGTGCTGTGTGTGTATCAGTCTTTGTGACGAAGAGTTTGGTATTGAGCTCAGAATTGTAAGTTTGTTTACTAAAAGAATTTTGTAAGTTTATTTACTAAAATGGGGTTTTGTCAGCCAAAGAAAAGGTTCCCGGAGCATCTTACAAGATCAATAAAAAACAGAAAAGAAACCCAATCTCTGTCCTCAGGTTTATAATCTAATAAAACACAACATGGTGTTTTGAGTCTGGAGGCTGCCAGCCTTTTGAAACACTGCCCGGAGAATTGAGCAGCCCTTGAATAAAGTTTCCCGCCCCGTCCCTTGACAGATTCGGACAAGCCATTGTTGGTTTGTTTATTTATTTTATTTTGTGAAATTTAGATACTGCTCAATTGTAAAAAAAGAAAGAAAATCTCAGAAGTCTGTAAAAAAAAAAAAAGATGAAAGAAATCCAAGGTCACTCAGTTGGGTAGAGCCTGGTACTGATAATGCCAAGGTTGCAGGTTCGATCCCCATAAGGGACAGCTACACCCTCAAGGTCCCTTCCAATTCTATGATTCTAATAAAATTATCATGTTTTTTTTGGGGGGGGGGTCTATTGTCATTTTAACTTTTCAAAAGTCTTAAGCTATTGTCAATTTTTCCTATTGATGATTTTGTTGCTTTATCTCCCCGCCCCCCACCCCACCCCGGCAGAACTGCTTTGAAATAAAATGAATAAAGCAATTCGAAGAATTAAATTAAAAACAGATTAAAACACACACCAGTGTTCTGAATACCCGGGCAGGCTTCTCTAAACAAAAACCTTTTTAGCCGATGCGGAAAAGAAGGGAAGGGACTTGCCTGATATCAAGAGGCAGTGAGTTCCCAAGGTGGTACTGCATTGAACGATCAATTTCTTCCTTGGGCAACCTGACAAATTATGTATCTCCATTTTTTTAAATTTTTAAATTTTGATGTGGGGGAGGCTGATGGCTGTCTGCTTGGCTTCTCCCCACCCCTATCCAGAGAAACACTCCCGCCATGTCCCTGAACCAGCCCAGCAGCAGTGATGCGTGCCTGAGCATTGTGCACAGCCTGATGTGCCACCGGCAGGGCGGGGAGAACGAGTCGTTCGCCAAGCGGGCCATCGAGAGCCTGGTCAAGAAGCTGAAGGAGAAGAAGGACGAGCTAGATTCCCTCATCACGGCCATCACCAGCAACGGCACACATCCCAGCAAGTGCGTCACGATCCAGCGCACCCTCGATGGCCGCCTGCAGGTAAACCTGTGGGGTTGGGGTTTTCGGGAGTGGCACAGCTGGCATATAGGAACAACAACGGCACCACTGCCCCCCCCCCACCTCAGCTAGAGCCATTACCGTCTCCCTACTGAGGCCCCATTCACACGACACATTTAAAGCCCTATGATACCACTTTATTTATTTTTTAAAACTGGATTTATAACAATACCAAACACACAGCCACATTTTCAGATTTCTCTGAATCTCGTGACTTCCCCCCATCCTGTCAGGGGGTCCTAGCGCTTGCCGATCAGAAGATCAGCGGTTCGAATCCCCGCGACGGGGTGAGCTCCCGTTGCTCGGTCCCAGCTCCTGCCAACCTAGCAGTTCGAAGGCACGTCAAAGTGCAAGTAGATAAATAGGTACCGCTCCGGGGGGGGGGGGGGAGAGGTAAACACCGTTTCCATGTGCTGCTCTGGTTCACCAGAAGCAGCTTAGTCACCCGGAAGCTGTGCGCCCACTCCCTCGGCCAATAAGGCAAAATAAGCACCGCAACCCCAGAGTCGTCCACGACTGGACCTAACGGTCGGGGGTCCCTTTACCTTTATGTTTTATATCTATCCATATTATCCACCTTATTTGTTACATTGCAAGTGCGATTAAAACCCTGCTAATGTTTTCATCTGCTTACAGCAGTCTCCTAAATAAGTTATAAATTTTCCCCATTATTTCTTGATGTTTTTGTCTTCTTGGTACCACTTGGCTTGGTACCTTCTTGGCTCCCCGCCTCAAAGGATTCTGGGAACTGTCGTTTGTTAAGGTTGCTGGGAGTTGTTGTCAAGTCCACTCAAAAGGCTACAACTCCCAGAGTCGGTTTCCTCTTCCCAGGGAACTCTGGGAACTGTGGTTTTCTGAGGGGAGCAAGGGTCTCCTGACAACTCCCAGCACCCTTAACAAACTACGGTTCCCAGAGGCACCATGCGCTTGTATTCAACTAATTTCTAGCCTCCCCAAAGAATGCTGGGAGCTGTAGTTTTTTAAGGTTGCTGAGAGTTGCAAGGAGGCCTTGCTTATTCTCCCCACAGAGCTACAGTTTCCAGAGTGATTTAGCCCCTCTTCACAGGACGCTCTGGGAATTGTAGCTCTGTGAGGGGAACAGGGGTTCTCCTAACCACTCTCAGCACCCTTAACATGCTACAGCTCCCAGAATTAATCGGCGGAAAGCCATGACTGTTTAAAGTGAGGTAATGGTGATTTGAATGGTTGCATTACAGTGGTACCTCAGGTTAAGTACTTAATTGGTTCCGGAAGTCTGTACTTAAACTGAAGCGTACTTAAGCTGAAGCGAACTTACCCATTGAAAGTAATGGAAAGTGGATTAATCCGTTCCAGACGATGAAAAACACCCCCTAAAACAGCAAGTTAACAACAATTTTACTGTCTAATGAGACCATTGATCCATAAAATGAAGGCAATAATCAATGTACTGTACTGTAAAATAAATAAGACAGTAGATGAAAAAAACTAACATTTACAGTGGTACCTCGGGTTAAGTACTTAATTGGTTCCAGGGCGCCATTCGCACCCCGAAAAGTACTTAATCCGAGCAGCGATCGTGTGCGAAGCGACGATAGAGTGGTTCTGCGCATGCGCGAAGCGTGCAGATTGCTTCTGCGCATGCGCACGCGGCGGAACCCGGAAGTGAACACTTCCAGGGCTGCGGAGTACTTAAACTGAAAGTGCTCAAACCGAAGCGTACTTAAACCGAGGTATGACTGTAATTTATTTTGGCCAATAACCAGTTGAGAAGGAGGGAAGAAAACAAAAGACAGAAAACACAGTAGGATGCATTAAGTACAATATTCAATATAGGCATTAGAAACAATGTAAAATATGTATAAAAACAGTGGGGAATATGAAATAATTATATTTAAATGATGAAGAACAATTTGAGGTGTTAGTAGGTACTAGGTATTTTGGCACAGTGGAGCCTAGGAAGGATGGTGAATTCAGAGTCTGAGGGTCCTCATCCATCCTCTAAACTAAAGCACAAAAAGTGTGTCTATGAGACCTGCATCATTCTGCATGCCAAGCAGGTGCTTTCTGCCACAGAGCTACAGCCTTTCTATTTACCCGCTGTGGAAAACAGCATGTCTAAAGCAAGTTTTTCAGCTTCTAAAATCTAGACGGAACTTTGAACTTCCTAAACAACTTCATTATTGGAGATTTTAAAAATCCTGTGTGGCCCAAAAGCTTGCACCTATTTTAAACCATCGATGGGGGAACTGTGAGCCTTCCAGATGTTGTGGTCTCCAGCTCCCATCACCCACAGCCAGCATGGCCGATGGTCAGGGGCTGGTTGGAGTTGGTACCAGTAGTCCAGCAACGTCACTAGAGGGCCACAGGCTCTTTCATAGAGGCATACCCCAACTAATCAGGGTGGTCCATTCAAGAACAAAACATCTTAAAGCATTAACAATTTCCTTTTGCGTTGTCAATGAAAGCACATCCATCTGTTTGCGTATTCAGTTGGTTTAATAATGAAATACATTAAGACTACCTATTGTGTCATGTTACACACACACACACACACACACACACACACACACACACACACTATAAATACGGTATACAGTGGTGTGTCGCAAGACAAATTTAATTCGTTAAGCGAGTCAATTCGTTCTTTGCTCTACAAATAAGGAAGGAGATTTAAGTCCAGGAGCCCCTGCCCACATATCTCTCGGGGATTGTTGAATCCCCTCTTGACCTATTTCTTTGCCTTGGGATTTTGCCTCTTGAAATCGGACGAAATAATAATGACCATGATTGGGGTGGAGTATTGATTGGCAAAGACCCCAAAAAGGCTTCGAGGCAGTTTGAAGTATTAAACCAATTATATTCGTGCGCGCGCACATCCCATGAGAAGGAAAGAGTCATCTCTCTTTATAAAATAGCAGTGAAGATTTCTAACACAGAACCATTGCAAATCTAAATATATGTCTGGATTTTGTTGTTTTTATAGGCTATTCGGTGTTTTTCTTTGCCGTTGTAAGTTTTTTTATTATTATTATCTAATATAACCCAGCCTGGGACCTTAGGGTGAAAGGGTTACTGTTAATGAATTAAATTAAGAATAATCATTATATATTGGGAGGCAGGACAAGGAAAGGCGACAGCTGCGTCCGTTTTTTGTCTCCTTAAATCAGAGCCCACCCAAAGGGCGAAAAGCAAATCCTTCTCAAAGGCCTTGAAATTTTGGAGGGATTACTTGCTGGCTTGGATGGAAGCAGCGTGTTTGTGTGTTTGTGTGTCCCTTTTTTGGAACCCCCCCCCCCAAACACATCACCAGATAAAGAGGACTCTTGAGGTGTCGGTTTTTTTTGGGGGGGTCACTATGCCAAGGCCACCGACCCCTTCCCTTTTAACCCTCACCCCAAATCAAACAAATCTCTCTCTTTCTTTTCTCTGCTAGCCACGCTGTGCCCCCTCCCTCCCTGTCTGCCCAGAGGATGAGTCACTGTCTGGTTCTTGAAGCCGTGGGGAAAGGGGGGGGGGCTGTTGTTATGTCTGAATTCAGCGTCAGCCAGAAACCGTATGGGGAAAAATGAGTGCGAGGGCCCTGTCCACAACACACACATGCACTCTCCCCCCCCCCCCCCAAGGAAAGAAAGGAAGGTTCTTGCAGAGGGTGGAGATAAAACTATGCCTGTTTTTGTGTGTGTGTTTTCTTGCATTGAGCTGGAGGGAAATGGGGGTTGATTCCTTCTCTCCCTTTGCTGCATGAGCAGTACGTTTCCGAGCACAATGCAATGTGTTGGTGCTGACCTTTAAAGCCCTAAACGGCCTCGGCCCAGTATACCTGAGGGAGCGTCTCCAACCCCATCGTTCAGCCTGACACTGAGGTCCAGCGCCGAGGGCCTTCTGGCGGTTCCCTCGCTGCAAGAAGTGAGGTTACAGGGAACCAGGCAGAGGGCCTTCTCGGTGGTGGCGCCCGCCATGTGGAACGCCCTCCCAACAGATGTCAAGGAAATACACATCTACCTGACTTTTAGAAAATACCTAAAGGCAGCCCTGTTTAATGTTTGATGTTTTCTTCTGTTTTTAGTGTTCTGTTGGGAGCCGCCCAGAGTGGCTGGGAAAACCCAGCCAGACGGGCGGGGTATTATTATGAGTCCTGTGGGCCTTTCGGCGGGGAGGTCAGCAAAGGAGTGTGCCAAGATCCAGGCAACTCCACCCTAGCTGGAGCGGCTCCTTGACCCCGAATCATGCCTCTTTCCTTGCCTGGCTGCATGATATGTGAGTGTGTTGAAGCCAGCCTACTCTACAAAGGCAACATCTACATTCATGGACCTCTGTTGCCCCGCCCACTTTGGACCTTTGGCCCCGCCCACCACTGCAAGGTGGCCCTCGGCAGGTGGGAACACAGCCCTCGGTCTGAAAAAGATTCCCTGACTCTTCTCTGTGATGTCCCATGTCCATATCTGTGCTGCACGTGAGTTGAGAGCAATGTCAGGTCTAGGGCCTAGGTGAGACCTGGGTTCAAGTCCCCTCTCAGTCATGAAACCTGCTGGGCAAATTGGGGCCAGTCACTGTCTGTCAGCCTGAACCTACCTCTCAGGGTTCCTGTGAGAATAAAATGTAGAGCGGGGAAAGCGCTTGGGTCGTGTTGAGCTCTTCAGTGGAATATAAATGTAATAATAAATACGTAAATAACCCCCTGACGTGCAGCAGAGGCCCCCGTGTCCTTTAAATCTGCTCCAGCTGGCCTCCTCTTAACATACCCTCCAACATTTCTCCAATGAAAACAGGGATGTCCTATTCCATGATAGTAATAATGATGTTATTTATACCCCACACATCAGACTGGGTTGCCCCAGCCACTCTGGGAAGCTTCCAACATATATAAAAACATATATAAACGCCAAACATTAAAAAGCAACAACACACCAAACTTCCCTATATAGGGCTGCCTTCAGATGCCTTCTAAAGGTTGCATAGTTACTTATCTTCTTAGCTCGGGGGTCGCATAACTCCATATCCTCCAACATTTCTCTGATGAAAATAGGGGAAAGTGGGATGTGTGGGGATCAAATCAGGAGCCGGGACGGCTTGTGTAAATCCCGGACGGTCCCTGAAAAATAGGGACACTTGGAGGGTTTGCATCTGCCCTCGCCGTCTCCACTCCTGCGCTAACGGTGTCCTCTGCCACCTTTCTCCCCTCCACGTACACCCCGCTCCCCACAACCAGGTGGCCGGGCGCAAAGGCTTCCCCCACGTGATCTATTCCCGCTTGTGGCGCTGGCCGGACTTGCACAAGAACGAGCTCAAGCACGTCAAGTTCTGCCAGTTCGCCTTCGACCTCAAGTACGACAGCGTCTGCGTCAACCCATACCACTACGAGCGGGTGGTGTCTCCGGGCATCGGTGAGTGGGTCTTTCGTGGGCGGGCGTTCGCACACCTGGCACCTACGGAAGCCGAGTCTCCCCACAGCTGCCTCAGTGGATCTACTTCGGAATAGGCCACTGAGGTGTCAAGAGCCGGATGTGGGAGCTCAGGTTCAGGAATCCAATGCGGCCTTCGAGGTCTTTGTCCGGCCCTCAAAGCACTCCCTCACTGTCCCTCTCCTTGCATGGCTAGATCGCGCCTCTTGGATGGAGGACAGAGAGGGTTGTGTGAATGTGTGTAGCCTACTGTACGAAGGTACATTTTGCACCCCTTTTGCCTCTGCCCTCCCCCCACCGTCACGTGGCCCCCCAGGAAGTTGCTCAGAAGGGGATGTGGCCCTCCGTCTGGAGACAGAGAGGAAAGTTTCTCTGCTGCTGTTTGTGAGCCTCCTAACATCACCTCTGCTCCCAAGGCAAGCAGGCAAAGGGCACTTGGCTGTTTCCACCTGCCTTCCTACCCATCTGTAAATGGAAATATTCGACTCCACAGAGCACACAGTGAATATTAGCAGGTTGCTATGCCAACCCATCCAAATTTCTTACACCCAGCCTGGCATCACCACCGACTGAAGATTTGCCAGAACAGGAGGGCAGGAATTAAAATAATAATAATAACCTACATTGTGTGCTCCATGTTTTCATTATCTCCCCCCCCCCAAAAAAAAACGACACCTTAACTTACAGATTATCTACATAAGGTGTTTTCTGGATGAGACAATCTTCACTTGCCCAAAGGCACCATGTCCTTAAATTCATTCTGGTGTTGCTTTTTCAAACCACCTCATTCAGATGAAAATTGGAAGTGTACACACCCTGAGGCAACTTTGTCGCTGCTTTTAAAAACAAAATAGTACCTGTAATTGCTTCACGGAGAGAAAATGTACTTTGCATGCCCTTGAAGGTATTTGACCCTAGCTATGTGTGTGTGTGTGTGTGTGCACACACAGAGAATTTGTCTCTCTGTTGCGTGCTGTCTGGACATGCTCAGAGGCAATTCGACCATAGGTCGACTTGGAATATAATTTTTATTGTTTCGCTGAGGGTTTGTTTCTCTTTCTTAACCTTAGAATATCCCAACCCTACTTTGGGGCCCCTGAAAGGGCTCCCAAGCCAACTCTGCACATGGTCAGAGGCACCCATCGCGAGGCAAAAGGTCGGGGGTGGGTGGCAGAAAAGATGTCATTTGGCCTAGGAGGTTAGCTGGTTAGCTGGGGAGAAGAGAGGAGGTTGGACCAGAAAGGGTCCCACGCTGGCTCCTCGTTGAAATGTCAGTCAAATCGAGCCCCTAGGCCGGACATCTTAAGAGATGCCCGGCACACTTCTGGCCTCAGAGAATAGGATATATAACACCCCCTCCCTTGCTTTTCTCTCTCATTCTACAGGACTGAACATCCAGAATACAGGTGAGATACAATCCTGCTTTGTTTTTCTGGATGATGGCCTAGGACAGGACTGGGGGTGGACCTCTGACCTTCCAGGTATTGCTGAACAACAACACCACCAATTTATATGCCATCCATTGGACTGAGTTGCCGCAGCCACTCTGGGCAGCTTCCAACAGAATAGTCCTACCTCGGATCTCAAACACCTTGAGACTCAAACGTTTTGGCTCCTGAACACCGCAAACCCGGAAGCGAGTATTCTGGTTTGTGAACGTTTTTGGGAAGCCAAACATCCGACGCGGCTTCTGATGGAGTGCAGGAATCTCCTGCAGCCCATCGGAAGCCACGCCTTGGGTTTCCGAATGTTTTCGGAAGTCGAACGGACTTTGGGAACGGATTCCGTTCGAGAACCAAGGTACAGTACGACTGTATACAAAAACGCAACGGAGTATTCACAACCTTAGAGCGTTCTGCCGATAATGCCCAGGTGGCAGGGTCGATCCCCATATGGGACACCTGAATATTCCTGCATTGCAAGGGGTTGGGCTAGATGAACCTTGGAGGTCCCTTCCAACTCTACAATTCTATGAAAAGCTGTACAGGGCTGCCTTCAGATGTCATTATGAACAGCACTTGCTGATTCAGTGGGCTTTTTTTCTCCCATCTTCCCTGTGTTTGAGCTGCCTCCTCTTCCTGCCCTCCTGCAGCACCTCCCCCACGGCTTGTGAAAGAGGAATTCATTCCCGACTGTATCCAGATGGAGGTCCCGCCTCCTCCCGCGGCAGATCACCCAGGCCCTGTGATCAAGTCTGGCCACCCTCAGGCAGAGCCCTACCAGCCCTTATCGCCCCTGCAGCTTCCGGAACCACCCCATCCTACTGCCGGCATCTATCCCGCATTGCCTTTATCTCCCCCAGGTAAGTTCTTTCTTTTTCTTTTTGGGGGGCAGCAGCAGGGAGGAAGGGAGACATATGTGAAAGGTAAAGGAACTGTTCTCCGCCTTCTCTCAAATGGGTTGGATTTGTGATGGGGAAATGCAATGGACCTGTGAAGGGGAAATGCAATGTGACGGGGAAATGCAATATGCTGGGGAAATGTGGTGGATCTGCAATGGGGACATGCAATGTGACTGGGAAATGCAGTATGTCGGGGGAAATGTGGTGGATCTGCAACGGGGAAATGCAAAATGATGGGGACATGCAATGTGACTGGGAAATGGGGAAATGCAACATGTTGGTGAAATGTAAAAGAGAAATGCAATGTGATGGGAAGATGAAATGAATCTGCAATAGTAGCTTGCAGATAAAATTGATCTCTCGATCTCTCTCGTTCTTTCTCTCTCTCTCATACTCACTCTTAGGCCCTCCTGGGGGGCCCCTGCTCCCTCTCCTTCATAATGAGGGTCTTCTTCAGATCTCCAGCCCCTCGCACCCCCCAGCCCCTTCTCCGGCTCCCCCGAGCTCCCAGCAAAATGGGTGTGCCCCCAAACTGCCCTACCAGAGTAAGTATAGGGTGCCATTGTTGGGCAGGTTGCAGGGCGGATATGTTCAAATGATAAGCTCTCACCTGTTTCTTCTCGTTCTTCCCTGGGCCTTTGGAAGACTCGGCAACCAGCTGGACAGGGAACGGCAGCACCCCAAGCTACAGCTCCGGTGGGAGGAGCCAGGAGCCCACCCCACCTCCGCTCCCCACTCCCCAGCAGCAGCAGAACGGACGGAGTTACCCTCAGCCTCCTCTTCACCATTCAAACCATTACTGTGCGTCTTGGCAAGCAAAGCAAAAAAGCAGGAGGGCCCTGGATGTCTGCAGCACCGTTTTGGTTCCACTGCAGTTCACTCCCCCCCCCAACGGCATTATTCACCTTGCTGCCCCCTGTGGTGGAATCACGTAACTGCACCTGCAGTTACAGTGGTGCCTCGCTTAACGAATGCCCTGCTTAACGAAATTCCCGCTTAACGAAAGGATTTTTCGAGCGGAGGTTACCTCGCTAGACGAATGCGTTTTACGAAAAATTTGTCTAGCGAATCACGGTTTCCCATAGGAATGCATTGGAATTCAATTAATGCGTTCCTATGGGCAAAAAAAAATAAAAAAAAAATCCATGCATTCCTATGGGATTCGCTAGATGAATTTTTCACTATAAGAAAAGACCCATGGAACGAATTAATTTCGTCTAGCGAGGCACCACTGTATACTACGTTATACGGTCCTGGCTTCCACCAAAGAATCCTGGGAACTGTAGTTTTTATAAGTGCTGGGGATTGTTAGGAGACCCTGTTCCCCTCACAGAGCTACAATTCCCAAAGTGGTTTAAGAGTCAATCCCTCTTCCCTGGCAATTCTGGGAGATGTAGCTCTGTTGGGGGGGGGGTGTCTCCTTTTAGTAACTCTCAGCTCCCTTGACAAAATTACAGGTTCCCAAGATTCAGCTGGAGTCCAAGAACACTGTTGGAACCACAACTCCCATCATCCCTGACCACTGGCCATGCTGCCTGGGGGCTGCTGGGAGTTGGAGTCCAACAGTAGCTTTGAAGCGTCAGGGAGCGTCAGAACTCCTGGGTTCAAACTTCCGCTCTGGGAAGCAGAGCGAGTTCTAGCGAATGTAGGAAACAGAAGAGCAAAGTTCTTGGCATTTCTGTCCCTATTTGCCACAAAACCCCTCCTTGCCTTATATTTCAGGGCCTGCTCATCACGGTTCTCCTCCCTACCAGCCGCCAGTCTCCAGTCACCCTGGTAAGGGATTCAACCTCCTTCGTTTTCCTTTTTCTCTCCCCCATTCCCACAACGGCCCGGATTTTTAAGATGAATGCCCGGCTCTCCCCAGGCCCTGAGTTCTGGTGCTCGATCGCCTATTTCGAGATGGACGTGCAAGTGGGCGAGATCTTCAAGGTGCCCGCCAACTGCGCTGTGGTCACTGTCGACGGATATGTGGACCCTTCGGGCGGCGACCGCTTCTGCTTGGGGCAGCTCTCAAACGTCCACCGCACCGACACCAGCGAGCGCGCCAGGTCAGGGCAGTGGGGAGGGAGAGGAAGAGGAAGGTGCGTGCTATTTCTGATGTCGAGGGGTTGAGTGCCTAAGTGGCAGCAACCGGGCACAGAATGGGGTTTATCTGCAGGGTTCGGGGAGGAAGGCTTTAAGGTTTGTGAAACGGCAACTTTAGCTAAACACCGAGCAGCACAGAATCATGGCTGTTGCAGGAAGTGGGAGTCATTGACTGGCTGGATGCTGAGGAGCGGTGGGGAGGTACCAGCCGAGGAACCCCCAAGGGAACCCCCAGGGGAAGAAGGCTCAGAGCTCGGGGATTGGTGGTGGGATGACAACGAGCGGTCAGAGGGAGCAGACTGGGAGGAGGAGGTGTTGGAAGCTGAAGAGGCAACAGGCTTTGGCGAGCAGGGAGAATCTGTGGCAGAGAGGAGTCCAGAAGCAGAGGCAGAAGCAGAAGCTGGAGAGTAGGAAGGCCAAGAGGCAGAGATGAGTCAGGCTGGTGAAGTCAGGCTGGTCTTCCTCTCCTGCTGCAATAAACTCTCCTCTCCTCTGGTCTCCCAGAACCAGAAGAGGCATGAAAGGGTGGAGAAGTTAGCTTTATGCAGGCACAGTCTCAGATTGCTTGGGGGAAACCTCAGGAGGCAGCTTAGGCAGCTGTGGGAAGGAGGGGGCCTTCAGTCTCTGCAACTGCCCCATAGGGAAGTTTTTAATATTTAATGCTGTATTGTTTTAATATTCGATTGGGAGCCACCCAGAGTGGCTGGGGAGACTCAGCCAGATGGGCGGGGTACAAATAATATATTATTATTATTATTATTATTATTATTATTATTATTATTATTATAGGGGCAAGACCCACCGAAGAAGAATGGCTGTGCTTACTAGGCCTGGCACTCTTTAGCGGATTCTGTGGCAGAGAGCAGTCCAGGATCAGAGGTTGAAGCGGAGGCTGGAGAGGAATTGGGGCAGGTTGCTGTGACACACAGATAAATGAAAAGTACAGTGGTACCTCATGTTGCAAACGGGATCCGTTCCAGCAGCCCGTTCGCAACATGAAAAGGCCGCAACATGAAGTGCTGCATCTGCGCAAGCGCGTGATGCAATGTGGCACTTCTGCGCATGCGCAAAGCACAATTTAGTGCTTCTGCGCATATGCACAGGTCACGTACGCACCAAACCCGGAAGTAACCCGTTCCGAGACTTCCGGGGTTCGGCACGTCCGTAACCTAAAAAGATGCAACATGAAGCGGATGTATCCTGAGGTATGACTGTAGTTGAGACTGCATGGGAAAAACCCTGAGAGAGGAGGAGCCTTAGAGAGGGATGGGAAGGTCTTTGCAACTGTGTCATTGGGGCAAGACCTCATAGGAAGAGTTGCTGAGACCGCTAGGCCCGAGTTGTGGTTCGTTTCCTTGAATACAGTATAGATTTAACTGGCCACCAGTGATTTACTGTTTTTTTCTTGCTGACCTACACCTGGCTCAAGCCCTGACAGTGGGGGACAGGGAACCAGGCAGGAAGGGGAATGGAGTATTCTGTTTTCCAGGCTGCACATTGGGAAAGGAGTCCAGCTGCAGTGCCGTGGTGAAGGCGATGTCTGGATGCGGTGTCTGAGCGACCACGCCGTCTTCGTGCAGAGCTACTACCTGGACCGGGAGGCTGGGCGTGCTCCGGGGGACGCTGTGCACAAGATCTACCCTGGCGCCTACATCAAGGTCAGGGCGGGTGCTGGGTTTGTTTTTTAGGGCTCAGGAGAAAGAGGGTTGCTAAGCGCAAATCTAATGGAAGGACCATAGCTCAGAACATCTGCTTTGGGTGCCAAAGGTTCAATCCCCAGCTTCTCCACGTAGGGCATGAAATTGTCCCTTGCCTGGTACCCTGGAGGGCTGCTGCCAGACAGTGTAGACAGTATAAAGCTGCATGGGCTATTGGTTTGACTCAGTATAAAATAAAAGAAAATTCATAAGCAATGTAACTGAATCCTGTGTCTGAATAGGCTTGCTGATGTCTGTGCATACCACAAGTATCTTTGCCTGTCTAGTTATTATTATTATCATAATCTTATCATTAATATTATCACCTTGCCACCTTCCTGGTGGTACGGGTTGACAGCTGCCATCCTTCCTGAGCATTGCTCGCAGCAGGTGCTGAAGTTTCTAACGCAGAGTCCTCACTCCTGTCTTTCCATCCAGGTCTTTGACCTTCGCCAGTGCCACCGCCAGATGCACCAACAAGCAGCGACAGCGCAGGCGGCAGCGGCGGCTCAGGCGGCTGCTGTGTCAGGGAGCATCCCTGGGCCTGGCTCCGTGGGGGGCATCGCACCAGCTGTGGGTAAGTGCCAAGTGGATTCACCCCCACTGAGGTGCAAGAGCAGAAATAGGAGTTTGCTGTTAGACAGTGCTGGGCCCAGTGACTGGAGCGAGCCGGCCGTAAATCACACTGACCATGTTGGAGTTAACTCTTTATTAGCAAAGAACAGGATCTGCACAGACTTGGCCTAAGGAGCACAGGGACTCAACCCCAGTAGGTCTTTCTCGCCCCATGGATCAGTTGCTGAGACTAAAGGTCCCCACCTCCCCACAGTTGTCTATGTCTCCTGGGTCCTTCCCAAACAATCTGAGACTGTGCCTGTGTGCCTTGTCTTTGCTCCTCTGCCCTTTTCATGCCTCTTCTGGTTCTGGGAAACCAAGGAGGAGGGGAGCTTGTAGCAGGAAGGGGAGACACTCTTCACCAGTCAGACTCTATCCTGCCCTGCTTCAGCTTCTGCCTCTGATTTTGGACTTCTCTCTGCCACAGACTCTCCCTGCTCACTATGCCCTGTTGCCTCTTCGTTTCCCAACACCTCCTCTTCCCAGTTTTATCCTTCTGACCACTCACCGTGGTCCCACCACCAACCCCCAGGCTCTAAGCCTTCTTTCCTTTGGTGGTTCCCCAGTGGATTCCTCCCGCCATTCATCTGCGTCCAACCAGCCAATGAATGCCAGCCATTAAAACGTGTGGGCAGTTGCTGTGGGTAATGGGTTCTGGAGTCTCTCTGAAAAAGAGCCAATTAACATTCACTTAAGGAGTGGGGAACCTCAGGTCCCAGTGGGGACAAATGCACACACACCCCAGCCTCCTGAGACTCTCCCCTTGCTGCACCACGTCAGCCACACCCCCTCTCTCAAAGCCACGCCCTTCAGTGTCCCTTTTCCCCACCTTGGAATGTGTCCTTGAATTCTGATCATGACTCTGTCTTGCCTGGATGGGGGATAGAGAGCAAGGGGGGGGGGTGAATGAGAGAAAGACGGAGAGTAGAAACTGGTCTACAGTGGAACCTTGGGTTACGTACCGTCCTCCTTACAAACGCTTCGCGTAACGAGCTTCACTAACCCGGAAGTAGATGTCCCTAGTTGCGAACTTTGCCCCGGGATGTGAGCGGAAGTCGCACACCGGTGGCGTGGCAGCAGTGGGAGGCCCCATTAGCGAAAGCACACCTCAGGTTAAGAACGGTTTCGGCTTAAGAACGGACCTCCGGAAGGAATTAAGTTCGTACGCGGAGGTAACGCTATACCGGACAAAGGTTAAAATACAGAATCTACACATATCGCCCCAAACGGGTTTGAAGTCCATATTGTGATACTAGTTTCATAATTTTGCCCCGCCAATGTATCACAAATCATGATGTGGGTGTGTGAGTGATGCAAAAATCACAATGTGTAGAGTTTTCAAAAAGTGAAAATGTGGACACAAAAGTTGTTGAGCTTTTTAAGGAAAATCGGCAAAAATGGCACTGCCAACGAGGGTTGCCACATGTCCAGGTTTTTCCAAACATTTCGCCAGTTTTCACCCAGACACTGCTTCCGATTGCAGTATTTCGGGTATGTCTAGGAAATTCCGGGCGTATGGCAACCATAGCTGCCAAGTTATCCCTTTTTTTAAAGGGATTTTCCCTTATGCTGAATAGGCTTCCTCGCGAGAAAAGGGAAAACTTGGCAGCTATGATGGCAACCCTACGAAGCGGGGGGGGGGGGAACGACAAGCCAGTACCTCTATGGAACTCTGTCCTTACGCAGCCAAGCCTTGCACTCTTCCCTTTCTCTCCTGCCCAGGCCTCTCGGCGGCGGCCGGCATTGGCGTTGATGACCTCCGCCGCCTGTGCATCCTCCGGCTGAGCTTCGTCAAGGGCTGGGGGCCGGACTACCCCCGCCAGAGCATCAAGCACACCCCCTGCTGGATCGAAGTGCACTTGCACCGTGCCTTGCAGCTGCTGGATGAGGTCCTCCACACCATGCCCTTGGCTGACCCGGGCTCCATCAACTAGATTAAATTGCGAGGCAAGGAAGACGGAGCGGTTCTCGCCGATCCCGCAGCCTCTGGAGTTTGCAGAGGGGCTAGGATTGCCGTCGGCGCTGCGAAGGAGACTCTGGCCCCCATGCTCATGAAAGCAGTGGAGGCATTTCCCCTGGGGTCCCTGAAAGGACCGAGGGGGCGGAATTTGCCCTTGAACATGCCCTGCCACCTTTCGAGGGGGTGCCGCGACTTTCTCTGTTCCCAGACCAGCGGCGGAATGAATGACTTCGAAGGGTCTCACCTTTCTTGCCATCTCAAAGGACTGGTCCTTTTCTCGCCAGCTTTTCTCTTCCGGGTCTCTCCTGAGCGCCAACGACCCGGTTGCGGCTCGGCTGAGCAGCTGAGAATCGCCAGAGAATCACCATCCCCACATCTGAAAATCTGGCTCTTAGAGAGACATTCTTCTAGGAGCCAGTCCTACCAGTAGGCGGAGGGAGGCAGGTGCCTCTCAGGTAGCAAATGCTTGGAGGCGGGGAATGGCAGTGAGGATGTGTGAGTGCAGAGCTGGACTTGCAGCCTGGGCTCCTTCCCAGCCCCCCTAAGCTGGCTTGCTGCCCTAGGAGAGGATGGTGTCCCACTGCCGGCATTGAAGAGAAATCCAACCACGGGTGATGCTTCCCAGCACGCGAAATGGAGGGAGCCATATTGTCCTTTGCCCTGACGTGCGATGACATATTTGGCCAGCTCTGATTTTTATGCTTTAAATCCCCAAATGGAGGCTGCAATATATTACTGTATAATTCAGGGGTCAGCAAACTTTTTCAGCAGGGGGCTGGTCCACTGTCCCTCAGACCTTGTGGGGGGCTGGACTATATTTGGGGGGGGGGGGAAGATGAACGAATTCCTATGCCCCACAAATAACCCAGAGATGCATTTTAAATAAAAGGACACATTCTACTCATGTAAAAACATGCTGATTCCCGGACCGTCAGCGGGCCGGATTTAGAAGGCGATTGGGCCACATCCGGCCCCTGGGCCTTAGTTTGGGGACCCCTGTTATAATCAGTTAAAGTCATCGAGTCGAACGATGCCCCTGGCAACTTGGAAAGGAGCTTTAAAAGGACAAAAATGAAGCACTTGCAAAGTTGGGAACCTCTGACCCTCTAGATGAGGTTGAATGGCAACTCCTATAGGCCCCAACAAGCATGGCCCAGTGGCCAGGGATGATGGGAGTTGTAGTTCAACAATGCCTGGAAGGTCAAAGATTTCCCCCCCCCCACCTTTTATAAAGGGTTGCAATCAACTAACTCCAACTCAAAGTAGACCCGTTGAAATCTGTGGGCTTTCATTTGTCATTACTGTTGATTTCAAGTGGTCTTACTCTTCCGTGGGACTTGTATCCCACCCACCCCATCTGCAGATGGTGAGCACAGTCACGTCGTAACGAAAACCTCTAAAACGCCGCCTGCCAAAATGCGGTCCTCCATCATCTGGCCAAGCCAAAATGTTTGCTTCTTGACTCAGAAGCAGTGTTTCCCTACCCCCATGCAGATTCCGTCTAGTGAATGTCGCAGGATCCATTAATCTAGATTTCTTGGACTGGGTTGCAGTTCAAAACACCAAATAATTTGGTGGAGGGAACACACCAAACGCCTAACTGATCAAACAACCCCTTTCAAATCTCTGGGGTCCACCACCCAAGCTGGAACTCTATCTCTGTGGGAGGCAGCTGTCAGACCTGGCCCCCAAATTCTGCCCCACGACACATCCCTTGGCTAGTTGGTTGGTTCCTTCCTGTGCCATTGCAGACTTAACCGGAGCTATGTGCATAGGGCCAATTCTGCAGGAGCTCAGGAAAACAGGTTGAACGTGGTATCAGGCGTAGCGTTTCTGGAGAAATTAATCTTTTGTGGCCAATTTTCTAGCCCTTTGTGACTGTAAGCAGTGGGGTGTGTGGGGGTGTTTTAAGTTGCATGACCTTATATGAAGATTGCAAGCTCTTGGCTGGCTTGGGAGCAGAATCAGAGAGTTGGAAGGGCCCCTGAGGATCATCTAGTCCAACCCCCCTGCAACACGGGACTATGCACCTGTCCCATACGGGGATCGAACCTGCCACCTTGGCATTATCAGCACCACGCTCTAAGCAACTGAACTGTCCAGACTGACTTATGGAGTTGCTTCTACGCTCATCATGACAGACCTGCCGGCCAGCCACCAATCTCTTGTGGCGACAGGCAACAGCTCAACTGGCGCAGCCCCTTTTTCTTAGCACGGAGATGAGGTTATGGGGGCAAAGCCTCATATAGATTTCTGGCCGTCAGGAAAGCCAGGAGGGGTTCATGTAGCGTGATCGCTTTCCTTTTTCTTTTGAACAGATGTCTAGTTTGCCAAAATTCAACAGCGGCAGCTCTGCTCCTTACGTTGTAAAAGCTGTACCTGTTGCACTTCCGCCTGCTACTCTGACCAAAAAAAAAAGAGGCAAGGGAGTCCTGAAAATGGCTCCTCATTCTGCTCCTCTGCTCCACAGACCTGTGTGACAGCTGCCTAGGTCTTTCCAGCGGATGTCACTCATGTCGTGACATCTCCCTGTCCATCTGGGACCGCTTACAGCAGAGCAAAGCCACATGGTAGCTTCTCGTCGGATCCTGCACTGCATAAATCCAGGAGCAGCTAGCGTAGTCCCCTCCAGATGTGGCAAGATTATAATCCCATGCTGGGGAAGCCTGATGGGATATGTAGTCCAACAACATTGCAGGACGCACAGGTTGGCTACCCCCAGCACAAGTAACAGCATATGTTGTTGTTCCCTCCCCAAAGGGAAGTCTGATACCTTCCTTGCCGACACCCCTGCAAAAGACTGCACCAAACACCCCCATCAGCCGTTTTGTTGTGAGACAGAGGGGAATGGTGCCACGCTGAACTGGATTTGCCAAGGGAGATCACTGGGAAGAGCAGGTGTGATCACCCCATCTCTTGACTGCAACGTTGCCAACTTTCCGACTGGCCTTTGTAGCTGCGTCTTTTAACCATGGCTTGATCTAAATCGAACAAACCACATAAAACACTGCAGCTGATAATGTTTTTTTTCTTAATTTCTGTGCCGTGAGGACGTTTCACCGATGTTTCTGTAGACGAGGGTGCTTTAAAGGTACAAAATGGCTTTTATATATTCCTGGTAAGAGGGCAACCTTATCCGTTCCTTGTGTCTTCACACAGAATAGATTAAGACAGCTTTTGCCAAAGCGGCAGGAGAGCCCTCTCAAGACGTTTTGTTGACAGGCCCAGCCAGCGCTTTTGGAGAGGGCATCCGGTCAGCAAAGGCTGGCTTAGGGCCTCCAGTCTCTGGCCCAATCCTGCCCCAATCCTGTGGTTCGGGCCTGGTATTTCGCACTGACATTCCTCTGTAATGCACTTGTTTGATTCCTCTAGGCCCTTTGTTTCGCCTCTGACTGTTCTGTCGTTTTTAGTAACCATTATTTAAAGGATATTTTGCTTTTCATGTGGCTTGTGTTTTGCTTCTCATGGTCAAAAAGGCAGCTGGGCTTTCCCCTTGAATTTCTGCCGCTGCTCAAAACAAGATCGGCCCTTCAAGATGGCCGTGGGGGCCCCCCCTCCGGGGTAAGTGGGGGGCGTGCCGGGTGAAACAGCTGGCTTGCCTAGTAGTGTAAGCAAGTTCTCTCACAACAGGAGCAGAGAGCCTTTTTTTCAGGCCGGGGGCCAGATTCCCCTCTGGGCGACCTTATGGGAGCCATATGCTAATGGGGGGTGGGGCAACAAAAGTGGTTGGGTCAAAAAATGTAGATTATTTTTTTAAAACCTCTGTGCACTAGGCTAGTCCTCCCCTATTGTCCATGTAGAAAAGACGGAGGCAGCAATATCAGAGTTAAAGGACACGGCTCAAAACACGGGTATGTGTGAAGCAGGGCCACTCGAGGGTGCAGTGAGGAGATTGTCACTAGGGCCAGACAGAGAGGCTTTGGGGCAAAATTTGATCCTTGCGAGCTGTGGTTCCTTATTTTATAGCTATAGTTGTGGCTATTCCGGTGAATGTGTCCGAGAGAGAGAAAGAGAGAGAGGACTCAGCTATACAGCTGCAAATAAAATGTTTTAAGTGTTTTTTAAGTGCAATATACGATGAGATACTAGATGGCCATGGTGAGCCTTATGGAATTCAATGTATTTTTTTAAAAAATGCTTTTAAGGATGTTTTTTATATGTGTGTGGATTCTACCACATGGCAGGAAGCGGTAGTGGGTGCAGAATCCTATATAGAGGTTTATAGATACTTTATTGTCATTGTACATACCGTAGTACAACAAAATTGAATGCCATCCCATAAAAAACAAAACAAAAAGACAATTACATCCACACACACACACACACACACACACACACATATATATCCCGAGAATCTCACTGTTTCGTTTCAAATACAAGTTTCTAGTCCTTAAGGGAAGAGTTTAAATGTGTGTACAGGCTGGAGAAATCAGAAAAGGTGGAGGAACAGCCAGCATAACTGACCTCCCGGCTTTTTCTCGCAATACAGGATCGTGGAAGAGGGAAAGGCTGCAGAACACCAGCCTTGTGGGCAGAGGATTCAATCCCTGGCAAGCAGTTCTACTGGTTATTGACAGAAATAAATATATATGAAGGCAAGCAGGTCTGGCTAAACTGATTTGGCATCAGGTGATAGGATAGGCCCTCCAGAACAGCCTGTATGGGGGCTGATGGGCAGTTTTTTTCCCATCCGGTTAATCTGCATGATATATACAGGTTGCAGGATTCTTAATGCAGAATCTGAATCTCTATGGAACAGAATGGTTGCTTTTAATGTGTGTTCCCCCCCCTCCCACTTTAAAGTGGTTGTTTCTTATTAATCATTTGAAACAGAATGGTTTTTTTTCCTTCTAACGTAGCTCTCCCTACCTTTATTGTTGCATTTATTTCTCGCCTTTGCTCAGAGGAGCTCAAGGGGGCATTTCATCCTCACAGCAGCCACGTATTAATATGTAGGGGGTGGTGCCAAACAAGCCACAGCCCACGGATTCCAGTAGGGCTTAAGCTACGCAAGAAAGTCGCAGCAGCAGATTTAAACTGCAATTCTTTTGGACTGCATTGAGAATCCCACAGCGTTCATAAAAAGCGACTTATTTGTAGCCTGTGTAAAGAATTATACATACAGCAAGTTCAGTCACCCGCCAAAAAAAGTGCAATCCTCTCTATGTTCTACTTTCAAAACAAAACAAAACCCTGTTAAAACGAAGCACAAAAAGCTTCACAATTAATACATTTCCCAGCTGCCTACAGACTTCATTTCCCACAATCCCACTGGCAGTGTTCCCGTCCTTCCCTCGGAACCTCTCGCGAGACTTCAGCTATCCCGCCTTCTTCCCCCCGCCCCGTTCCTCGGCCGTTCTCTGCCCTCCCGTGATCCTTTGCGGTGTTGCTCTCGCTTCCCTTGACCAAAGTTATCCCGGCAGGCCTTGCGGCTGCCAGTCAGGTCAAACACGATGGCGGCGGCGGCGGCGGCGGCAACAACAGCAACAAGCACCACAACGACGGCGGCGGCGGCGGCGGCGGCGGCTCCTTCGGGTCCGGCGAGCCCGGCTGGCCCCGCGGCCAGAGACCTCTTCGCGGAGGGGCTGCTGGAGTTCCTGCGGCCAGCCGTGCGGCAGGTGGACACGCACGTCCACGCCGTCAGGCAAGTTGCTGCGCGGCAGGCAGAAGTTCTCCAGGTGCAGCTGCTGAGAGCGGGGAACGCAACCTTTCTAAAGCGGCTGCCTGGCCCAGAGCAGGCACTTGATAGATATGCGCCTTTTGGCAGGTAGAAGTCAGCCAGGTGCAGCTCCTCTACCCTGCCCGGCCCCTGTTGGTAGATCAGTAGGGATGCAGCTTTTTATTTAAAGTGTATTTCCATCCATAAGTTCTGCAGCAGCAGAGAGCAAGCCCTGCTGCCGTCTTCCGAGGGAGGAAGCCTTTCCCATATCCGAAGACAGGGATTCACAGGATTATACCGTGCAGTGCAGGATTTACGTATAAACTAAACAAGCTGTAGCTTAGGGCCCCACTCTCTTGGGGGGGGGGGAATTAAAGGAAAAAATATGTTTGCATTATTAAGTTTCTTATGAATAAAAAAATCATTTTAAGTTAGAGCTTAATTATTTCACTATTAATATACTTCTTAATTGTATTTCACTATTAATATGCGCCTTAATTGTATTTCAGTTCAACAATTACTTTGATAAAATACATATTTTGTTATGTGCAAATAGCTTTAGATACCTGTTAGGTTCATAAATTACCATATAGCATATATTCAACACAAAAAAACAGTGACAGGTTGTTGTTGACAAAGGACAGCTGGACATATAAAGGGCCCCATTACCTTCAGTAGCTAAGGGCCTCATTGAACCTAAATCTGGCCCTCATTATACAGAGTCCATCTAGCTCAGTATTGTCCACACTGAACGACAGCGACTCTCCAGGGCTTCAGACTAGGGAGTCTCTCCCAGCCCTACCTGGAAAATGCAGTTGAACCTGGGACTTTTTGCTTGCAAGGCAGACACTTTTATCACTGAGCTTTGGCTCTTCTCCGGACTCCTTTGATTGGTATTATTTGTGGCCCCCTCACCCCCGATTTCCAGAAGCAGGGATTCCCGGTGAGAGGGAATGAACCTCCCCCCAGTATTTTAGTTTATTATTACTCTTCTAGTCCACTTTTCCATCAAGGTGGTGCATGTCATTCTCCATTTTATCCTCACAAAAACCCTGTGAGGTAGGTTAGGCTGGGTGAGAGGTCACCCCAATGAGCTTCCTGGCAGCATGGGGTTTTTGAAGCCCAGTCCTCCAGCATGAATGTTATTTTTTTGTGGGATAGTAAATTTCCATGGCATTCCCCACCCCCACCCCCCAGGCTGTTATATTCCTTTCTTGTTTTTCCTTGCAGGGAGAGTCAAGTGGAATTGCGGGAACACATAGACAGCCTGGCCACAGGTAAAAATATCTGCGTAGCAGAAAGAATGTTTGATGAGAACATAACTGGGAAGGCAGAAGGAACTGGTTGTTTCTGGGATTTGTTAAATACTTTACCCCTTTTTCTCCACATCCAGGAAGTAACAGCAACTTCAGTACTGGTTTGTAAAATATTTCCTTCCTTCCTTGTATAAGCTCATAGGAATCATATGTGAGGGGACTTAAGCATTGCCCCACCTGCTAGAGAAATGAAGCAACGACTGCCCCATATTCACTGAGCAGTAAAAAGTCTGCAGTGTCTTGTTAGAAGAGGCCTCTCTAAGCAGCAGTTTCTGCCCTGAAGGGCCAATATTGTTAAAATTGTTATTTATTTATTTAGTCTAGCTGAAGCTGTTATAAAAGTTTAAATACATTATACACAGTTAAAATAATTATTAACTGTCAGATTGTCAGATAAGGGTTTGCTCCCCTGAAGAATTTAGCTTTTCATCCCCATAAACTTTTCTCTTTAAAATTGCTCTCTAAAGGCAAAACACGACTTTTTCAGAGGTGTAGGACAGGCATCCCCAAACTGCGGCCCTCCAGATGTTTTGACCTACAACTCCCATGATCCCTAGCTAACAGGACCAGTGGTCGAGGAAGATGGGAATTGTAGTCCAAAACATCTGGAGGGTCGAAGTTTGGGGATGCCTGGTGTAGGAGGACCTATGCTATAATAAAAAGTTAATTAAATACCCAATTGATCTAACGGGGATATTTAAATCTTTGAATGAAGCTGCTCTTAAGTCCTAGAAGACTGGGCATACCAGTAAGTAATGGGCTAAGTCTTCAGGCACGTGGGCAAACTCTCTCTTCATAGGGAGATCTGGCAATAGCATCCTTCACCTATGGTAGCGTACATAGACTGGAGCTGCAGAGCTGCAAAGGCTTTTCTGTGTTTGATATTTGTGGTGCTGGTTATGTAGTGAGGGCGAGGGGTCAGAATGGGTAGTTTGGCATACCAGGCAGAACTGTGATCAGCACAAAAACAATGCTTTAAATAGATTTCATGTTGTGAGATGCCATCTCAAAGTCTAACAAACTCAGACTGTCTGAAGAAAGGTCATACTTATCAATAACATGTAGCATTCCCTGATTCCAAGATGGAGTTACGCTGTTATTAAGACTCAGCATCTCATTGAAAGCAGAAAGTGCTAAAATGGGCTATCCCCTTTTTAAATTTTAGCCAATGCCTACTGGCAAGGATATGCACTCTGGCCATCAGCAGAGGGCCAAGAATACGTTATAGTGCTCCTGTAAACAATCTGAGCTCTTTCCCCACCATACACCTCCAGGGAATAGTGTTAAATCTGTGTGGCATCTTTTATTTTAGGAGAAGGAAACAAATGTCGCTGGACTACCACTCCCATCTACCCCGTCTGTTGGGCCCTGCTGGCTGTGATCAATAGTTGCTGGAGGGCATGTTAGTAGCAAATTGGCACTATCCCATATTGAGCTCAGGGCCTTTTGATGCCCGAGATGTGTGTTTTCAAGGCCACCTTATTCCTATGACTGTAATTTGTTTCACATTCTGGATTTCAAATTGTCGGAACCCACCCTGAGACCTGCTGGTGAAAGGTGGCTAAAATAAATGTTAACAACCAATCCTAGATCTTGCCTTGTAGGTCAGTTGCTGAGGTCTTCTCCACCATGGGTGATGTGGAAATTCATGGTTCAAATCCCGATCAGACTCGTGCCTAAAAGCTTTCCCTCTCCTCTCTTCCCCAACTAGAGCTGTGCCGCATCAACGAAGACCAGAAGGTAGCCCTCGACCTGGACCCTTACGTCAAGAAACTGCTCAATGCCCGGCGCAGAGTTGTCCTTGTTAATAACATTCTGCAAAATGCTCAGGTGTGTGTGAGAGAGGGGTGGACTTTTTATACCAAACTTCCTCTTACGTAACATGTTACAGCTCTTTAAGTTGCTGGAGCTGGCAGCCAGAGTAGGCCCTCACTGCTCTGTGGTAGAAAATCTACCTTGCACACCTTGTATTGGATCCACAGCAATTCCAGGTAGGTGGAAGAAATGGGGGGGGGGGAGAGAGATACTTCTTGCCTGAAACTCCAGAGAGCTGCTGCTAGTGAGAGTAGACAGTATTGAGTCATTGGACCTGGTTTAAGGCAGTTTCCTACATTCCTGCCTGGAAACTCAGGACTGTAATTTATTTATTAAATTTATATACCACCCTTTATCTGAGGGTCACAGGGTGATTTGCAGTATAAAAATATGTAACTGTGACCATCGGGACCTAGAGGTTGGGCATTTAGAAGCACATTACTCTGATTCTGTTCTAGTTTTGGTTGTTCATTTGCTCTGTGCTCAACATCTCCTATAGTCCTCTTCTCTTCAGTCCCAGTAATTGTAGAAACATGCTGAGGTGTCAGTATGTGCTTGGGGAAAATAGAAGTCTTGAAGGTCTCCTTTGTTAACCCACTGCCTTCCAGATATTATGGATGGCACTTAACACTATGGATTGATTTAACTGCTATGATACTCTTTCTCCCTCGCCCTTGGACTATAGGACTAGCAGGCAGGCTATTTAGAATGCTGACCATTTTTTCACTGAGATCTTGTTGGACGGTGCAAATCCTGACTGAAAACCTATCATACAAAGGGCTGGCAGCACAACAATGTAGCTCTGCCCAGTTGGCCGAGGGTCTCCTACACCTCAAGTGGACTAGAACTTGTAAATGGAGCTGTCTTCACTGCTTATGAAACTCTTGCTGAAACCATTCCCTCTCCTTTACAGGAGCGCTTGAGAAGGCTCAGCCATGGTATAGCGAAGGAGACTGCCCGCAGAAAAGCCATGCTTGAATCCGGCGGTAGCTACCCCCAAGGCTCGCCCAGCAAATGAGAGGACCTTTGCTAAGGGAAAAGTGGTGTGATTTCCAGAACTGCCGTTTCCTTATGGATGCTGCCAGCTTCTAAGCACAACATGAAGCAAGATAAAGAGTTGGGCTGTTGGGCACTGCATGGTTCTAGGAAAAGCTCCTGCTCTGCGGACAGGAATTCTTGCATATGGAAGACTCCTCATCTCATAAAGAAAGGTTTTGGGCACAAATTTCCTATCATGCTTCCCCCTGCCAAGGTACTCTTTCAGGTGGAGTTGGTGCAATTGGGCCTGCTTATGGCTGCAGAGTGACACAGAATGTGGCCGAGAATGGTGCCTCTTGCTTGTGCAATAAAAGTTCACTGCTAGTTAACACGGGACAAGGCCTCCTGTGCTCAGTCTGTTGTACTTTGGGGGTTTCTGAAAGCTGTTGTAGGGAATGCGGGGTTAAGCCGCTAGTCATGGAAACTTTTCAGGCAAAGGAAAAGCAAAAGGGAACAAAGAGAATCCAAGCTAAGGGACATATTTGGAAATAGCAACATGCTGGAGGTCCGACTTTTAAAGTTAATAGATTTCCTGCTTTTCTTGAGCATCTCCTGGCCTAAAGTTCCAAGCCTGGTGCTCAGTGCCCATTGAGCTTGGTTTCAGCTCCATTTACGTCTGCTAAAAAAAGTCTCCTAGTTCTCACTCTTGATCTAAATAAAGGAGGTCCTGCTGAGAGATAGTAAAGAGTTTCCAATAGTTGCTAACTTTTTCATTAAAAAAAAGGTTGCCATTTTAGGAGCTTGACCACTTTCTAGAGGTCACTTTTGTAACAAATCCTGGTTCTTAGCAGTTGATGTAACCGATTGGTAAACCGAGACAGAAGAACCAACTAACAGCTTTTAAAAGGAAAACACAATTTTAATAGCAAGAGCTTAAAAAAAAGACAATTAGAATAACACACAGAAAAGGGAGTCAGGTTTGGCCTTCTTCAGCTGGTCATCCACCAGTAGCAGAGGCAAGGGGAGAGGTCACTGAAAGACAGAAGCAAAATAGCTCTTGAACACCAGCTCAGGCCATTTCTCCTTCTTTGCTTCTAAATCAGCATTCTAAGCAATACAGGTATTCCACACCATAATTACCCAGGGGTCACTAGTCTCTTATCCACCCCACCCCCACCAGTCAAATAAAACAAGCAGGCACACCACTTTCCAAGGGGTCCTGGGTAAAAGGTATGACCCAGGAAATTTAATCTTGGCCTTGGAAAGCACATGCAGCTTCAAGAGGATGTGGGATAGAGTGCCATCTGTAGCTCTCACCACCAGGGTAAACATATTCAGAATAGACACCAAGTCAACGGGCTCAGCGGAAGGGAAGCCAGGAAGAGGGAATAAAGGTGGCTGGAGTGCAAGAGGGAGCTCTTGGCATAACCAGCTATCAATCAAGTGTGCTGGAAGAGCTGTGTTACTGTTGGGGGTGAGAGAAACCAGAGAGGGCTGCCCCCTTGAATCCGCTACATCATACCTGGCAGGTCACTCTTGGGTTTCCATGCTCTCTTCCTCCTCTCCGGTAGCAGTCTCTTCCTGGTTCTCTTCCTCCTCTTCCCCTTCCTTCTTCTCAGGTGGTTTCTCGTATGCTTTCTCTGACGGGGTCACGATCACGCCTTCCCAGGTAGACATCTCAGTAGCCAGGTCTGCAAAACAAGCAATGTTCCAGGGTGGTGGCGAGCCAGGTAGTTAAGCCTGTACAACCAACACTGCACTAGAGCAGGAACCTTTGGCCCTCCAGATGTTGCTGAACTACAACTCCCAGCAGTTTTAGCAATCATGACCACGAATGAGGGGAGTTGTAGTTCACCTGTAGGGCCATGGGTTCCAAATACCTGGGCTAAGTGCACCGAGAAATGAGCAGCCGAGGGCCAGCATGCAATCCTATGCTCGTCTTAATTCTGAATTTAAGTCATACCAAGTTCAATGGGGGTTACACTCAGGATAAATGTGATTAGGAATGCTGTTTGATGCTGCTGACAAGCCATCTGTCGGCCATGGCACATCTCCCCTAAGATGACTCTCCTGTTGGATTTTCACTGCCTATTTCTAAACATCTTTCACCTCAACTACAGCCAAAGGCTGCAACGTAGCAGAATAAAGTGTGGCTTTATTCCTGTTTTGTTGACCACCCAATCCCTCTAGCGCAAGACTTGGAGCCAATATTTTAATACCTGAGGCTGCTGCTGCTCACTTGTCTAGAGGTAAAGACTAGTTACTTCCTTGATTACAATAACTGAGTGATAATGTGTGCCAGTGCCCCCATTCCTTATTTTTATTTATTTAGAATATCTGCACCCCGATTTTTGGCCAAAAAGATTCTCAGATTGGCTTATGTACAATCAGTTAAAACAAGACAGACCCTGCCTGCATGCTTGCAATTTAAAGGAACACTGCACACAAAGGGGCGGCAAAAAGCTTGGGCACCGATTCTTAAACAGTTGTTTTTATAATGGCCAGCTGGCCCAGTTCAGGGGTAGGAGGCA
Source organism: Zootoca vivipara (assembly GCF_965207765.1). Taxonomy (NCBI): domain Eukaryota; kingdom Metazoa; phylum Chordata; class Lepidosauria; order Squamata; family Lacertidae; genus Zootoca; species Zootoca vivipara. The sequence continues at coordinate 34,831,594 of NC_142599.1, forward strand.
CCTGATGGAGCAAGGGAGTGAGAGCCCTGCTTCCTATCTGCCATGGAAACACCTGCTCCCAGGTGACAGCTGAGGGAGAGGACGCCTGATGGAGTAGGCCTATCCCAGCAAAACTTTGAGAGAGCCCCGCTTTCCATCTGTCTTTCCAACATAGGAACCTGCCTTATACCAGTGAGACACTTGGGTCCATCTAACTCTACTGTCTACTCTGACTGGCGTTCTCCAAGGTTTCCGTCTGGAGGGTGTCCCAGCCCAACAAGGAGATCCCGGACATAGGCTCCAGCCACTGAGCAACAGCTCCTTCCAAGAGCTCCTACTTACAGTTGGCATCTCCTTCTTGCCCGAGGATCTTCCGGTACCCGCCATGAGAGAGAATGCGGACCAGGGTTTGGGCTGTGTAGCAGACCATGTCCTAGATGGAAAGAGAAAGGCCAGTCACACATCGTCCCCTCCCTGCACTTTCAGGACCTCTTCAAGGCTTCTCTGGGCTGCAAATCCACCTGCACAGCACGTTTCTCTCTGACCGACAGCAAGGGCACACACACTTGCCTCTTAAAACAGTGCAGGACACACAGTAGTTGAACTTCATGCTTCTGTAACCTGCAAAGCATCTTAAAGCATGTGTGAAACCTATGGGCCCATCTCTAAACTCTGACAATCCTATGCAGGCATTTTAGCCATGAGGATTAGAATTATTTATAGGAGGCCAAAATCTGCTGAGAAACTGGAGGCGTGCTCATCTTGCTCCAGAAAGTATTTGAATAATTCTTTCACAAAGTTTACTTTGAAACAGCCCTGGCAGGCAGGCCAATGTTATTAAGAGTAGAGGCCTGGCTAAAGCCTTTCAGCTCATGTTTATAGCCACTATATCAGCAATGGTCCTCTATGTGGTGTTGAGCTCCCATAAGCCCCAGAAGGGCCAGTGGCTAGGAATGTGAGGTGGAAGTCCAGCAGCATTTGGAGGGCCACGGGATCCCCACCCCCTTTCCCAGACACATATCTCAACCAATCAGGGATCACATATCAATGTGCATGCAGATGTAACTGGTGTATGTGGATCACGTGGCCCTGCAGATGTTGATGGGCTCCCAACTCCCATCAGCCCCAGCCAGCATGGCCAACGGTCAGGGACGACGTTGAGTTGTGGTTCCAAGAACACTTGGAGAGCCACAGGTCCTCAACCCTTCTTGTATCTTCTTGTACAGGTGTCCCCCTCACCTAAATCCTTGCACTATATGGTGTATCAGTTGAAGGAGGGGAACGGGTTACCTGCTGCTCCAGGGTCATAACTGTGTGGACTCTGAAGTTCCCACTCTCACAGGGGTCAGTGATGCCGACAGAGCCAGGAAGGAAGAGCCCAGCGGCCAAGATCTGAAGGCAGCGCCTGCAAAGAAGCAACAAGATTAGTAATAATAATACCCCCGCCATGTAGCATTTGGAAGACACGAATTCTCTTCTCCCCCCCCCCCCGAATTTTAAAAGTGTTTTGACTATACCTGTAGGCGACATTGAGAGCCAAGGGCTGCCGTGTGGGGTTGTTCATCACAGCATAGTGTCCCTAGAACCAAAGAGAAGAGCAAATAGTAAAGCTTTGTTTTCTCCATCTTGCTTCCCCAGTTACTGGCAGTACAATTCTGTCTGTGTTGACTTGGGAAAGGATTCCAACTAAATTCAGTTGGGCTTACTAAGAAGATAGTTCAATGTTTTATTTCATTAAGCACTGGCAGCCTCGTACCAGGAGCTGCTCAGGAATTTTAGGAAACAAATGAAGACCAGTGGAGTTTTGAAATCAGTGGTTTGGCAAGGTTCAGTCTGCCATCTTGATTCAAAATGGCATCCAACTGGATCCAAAGGTTATTGAAAAGCTGCTAATTGATCTCAGGAGACACCATGCAGCAGTTTGGTTCCACTGCCTTAAGAGGTGTCCAAATGCACAGCACACAACTTTCCAATACATATATAGTAAATATGTTGTCACTGTTTCCTTCCATGCAGAATATTTATATTTGCAGGGGAGAAAAGATAAGTTAAGGAGCACCTCAATCTTATGCAATTACCTGCAAATGAAAAACAACCCTTCTAAGTATGCACTACATTATGGATTAAATTATTCAGGAGACTGTCTTTGACCCAATGGAGTCTCCACATTCATTTCCTGTTTCTCCATCGTCTCTGCCTTAACTGTTTTAAATTCATGATTTTTTTTTAAAAAAAGGTCTGTCCTAGTTCTGATCTACAACTTCAAAGTGTTGGGGGGATGCAGATCACTGCCAAGCTTCTCTCATCCACAAAAGCAGGATGCTTGAATGTTTTGATCAAGAAAGCATTACATGATGCAGCCACCATTAGAAAATCAGCCCACATTGGAAGCCAAGCACCTGCCCTTGATCTCTCCACATACCAGCAGGTCAAGAATCCAGGGTGTGAGGGGGTCAAAGCCTGGGAACCGCATCCTGAGGTCCTTCAGCAGACGGATCAAGACTTTCACTCTGAAAGAAGGTAACAATGTCACCCCCAGAACAACCATCTATCTATCTATCTATCTATCTATCTATCTATCTATCTAATCTAATCTATCTATCTATCGTGTTGTTGATACTATCCTTGTTGTAAAATGATGTGTTTTTGTGTATTTGTTTTGAATTGGCTTGTGGATTGTAGCCATGTTTTATTTATTTGAACCATGCTTGGGGGAGGGTGGGGGTTGGGATCAAGCAGTTTATAACTTTTCTAAAACAAATGGTGGTGATGGTTTTCTCTAGAATACTGGACTCTGTACTACTAAAGAGGAGGGTGTCCATTGGTGGATTAGCCACAAAAGCTACATGAAATCTCCATTTAGAGGCATTTACCTCTGAATGCCATCTGCAAGGGGGCAAATTCTGTGTGTGTGTGTGTGTGTGTGTGTGTGTGTGTGTTTGGCTTCTGTCTTCATATTCTACATGTGGGCTTCCCAGAGATATCTGGTGAGCCACTCTGCAAAATAGGATGCTGGACTAAACTGAATTTTGGACTAAATTTTGGTCTGATCCAGCAAGGCTACTCTGCTCTTATGCCAGCTTAAGGGATCCAAATGCAAAGGCATGAATCTTGGGCAAGCAGCACTAGAAGGGAGCACATCTACACAAAGGACACCTCATCCTTGTGGCTCAACTGCCCCCATGCCAAACACCAGAGAATTAGGAGGAAGCTCACTGTGAATAGACATGCCCCCAAGATATGGGAGTTCTGCCAGGGGTTAGTACCTGGACCAAGAGCACCAGAAGGAAGCAGCTGGAGCAAGTCTAAACTCAGAGATGCATCAAAACCTTGCTGTTTCCCAGTGTAAGAGCTAAGGTTGACCCTAGTCTGCCTTAGGTTTTACAGATTGGGGAGCTTCCTCCCTTGTGTCCTTCCACAAGGGCAGAACCTTTTTGAGCCTGAGGGCCGCATTCCCTTCTGGTGGGCGGGGGCAGAGGCAAAAGTGGGTGGAGCAACAAATGTAAATGTAACCTTTATACCATATGTGACCATTATACTGTAAGGTTAGTTTATTGCACACACCTCTCTGTCCTTCATGCAGACAAGCAAGCGACATTATCAGAGATCAAGGACACACTGTAGGTGGGTGTGGGTTTTATTTTAAAAAAACCCCACATTGGTGGCAAAAGCAAGGCTAGGAGGCTTGGAGGGCCACCTCTGCAGGAGGAAAGGTGGCTCCCCAGGCACAAAGGGAGACAGACTTACGTGGACTGAGACGCATTTTCCTCAAACCAGCGAGCGTGTCGGATAGCTGCCAGAGCACTCTGAAGCACTTTGATATCCACTGGTGAGCGGAGAGAAGACGACAGAAGTGGCGGCATTAGGAAAACTCTGTTCAGCAGGGAAACACTCCTGCGTTCTATGCTGGGCACACACACCTCAACCCAATAAAAACAGCACACAAGGCCCTCTGGGCAAGTTGCTCTTTTCTACTCTTCTACCAAAATCACAACCTATTTAAGCAAGGTCAACCTCCATCCATCCTGCCCTTCCCCCTGCCTCTCCACTGCAGAGAAAACAAACTGCCTGGATTTCCTTACGGTGCAGCTCAGGATCCAGCTTGCGGAGGTTGGGGGGCACAGTGGTTATAAGAATCTTCACTGTTGCGTCTGCAGAACTGATTTCGAAGCCGGTGTCATTGGTGAGCATGGTCAGTACTAAGGGGAGAAAAAATCAGGGATGAAATAAGCCAAGAAGTGACTGAAGAGTAGCTACAGATCTCAATGCTTGGTGAGATTTCTCTCTGTATTGTGGACCAGATAGTACTCTGGACCCCAGTAGTGAATCTTGCTCATATCAGTGGTCCTTCAGATGTTGCTGGACTCCAACTCCCAGCAGCCCAAGCATGGCCAATTATAAGAGATGATGGGACTTGCAGTCAAGCAGTATCTGGAATGCCACAGTCTTCCCATCCCAAATCCAGCCAACTGCATTTGAGGCAAAAGACGTGTTTTCCTGAGGCGGCTCAAGTGTTCATTTGTTTCCTGGCTGTGCCACTAGCATATACCTTTCCCCCTGGGGTTATTTTGCTTGGAATGCAGCACTGAGAGTGCTGATGCACAGAACGGGGCAATGGCAGACAAAACATGTTGCTCACTTTCAGCAGGATCCTGCGTCCTCAGGCTTTCCACAACTTTGTTTCCCAAGGCGGCAACAGCTTCCACTGTGGATGGAAGCAGAAGTCAAAATTCATTGCAGAAGGCTCCATTAGAACACACTCCCCACCCCCCTCTGCCATTTTCCCTTCCCTTTGCAAATACGAAAACTTACATGTGGGCAAGATTTTCAGGATCACAACTAGATCAGCCACATTGTGGCCAGTCATCATGGTTCCTTTCTTGTAGGATCCCACTTGGCGAACCTCTTCGATTTGCTGGTAAGGCGAGAGAGATGTACACATAAATATGCTGTTCAGATCTTGCGAAGTTGGCCCACAAAGCCTCCAAGCCCACTGCCCTTCTCTCTTGAAAAGTACATAGAGCTAAAAAAAGGAATCTGGAAAAGTGACACTCTTTCCCACTTCCTCTTTCAGCTCTATGTTTTTTACATGCTCAGAGCCTGTCACTTTTGGGGTGGCTGATCCGGGGAGTGGGAAGAGAGATGAACGAAGAGGATGGTGCCCACAGCACTTGCCCAGAAATTCAAATGTGAACTTTAAAGAAGCTTTTGCCTGTGACACTCTGAAATCTAGGCTAGAGGGACTGATGTGATCCTGCCGGGAGGCTGGCTCAGCAGAGATTCTGTTTCAATCCCAGTTTGGCAATTGTGTCTACTGAGAGAAGTTTCACAGCAAAGCACAACCCTTCAGATGAAAACACATACTCTCTTGATAAACACGAGTATTCTCCTAATGTCTTCTCAGTGAGGACTGACTCACCACTTCAAATGTTCCTGGAGCCACAATCAAGTTGTCAATCACATTGTTGATCTTGGTCACCAGAGAGAGGATAGAAGCCTAGTACAGAAGGGGGAAATGGAGTAGTACGTGGCAATTTGTTTATTACCTGATTTATATACCGTATTTTAATGTGCAATTGGCCATTCAAGGCAGCTGTGCAAAATTTAACATATTAATAAATAAAACATCCAATCAAAACCACAAATTGCACAATAGCAGTTAACTGTTTCCTTTCCTCCTCAAGAAAAAAATGTGCCCTTCATATTACAATGTCTAATGTAAAAAAGACAAGACTATGTTTGTATATCAAGGAAAGACTAGGAGATTTGGTAACTTTGTTATTTCGGGAATAATTTAAAACTTAAATTCAGGAATGTGGCATATTTTTTGAGAATGGGTCGTGAAAGGCCTCTAAGAAATTGTAGGCGATATGACATTTAATAACGATTACTGCTTTCAATTTTTATCTCAAAGAGCATTACTGCCTTATAACTTATTATTGTTTTATTTTAACACCTAAACAGAGGTCTGAACACCCCTATGTAGGAAAAGCAACTGAATAATTTTATCCAGGTTTCCTCTCCCATTCCACCTCCTTGACAGAAACCTCTTAATTCTACCCGGGAGAGTGCAGCAATCATGCAGGACACACCTGTTCAGCAGAAGTGGGAGCAAGGTCCTGATTTCTCTTTAGCAAGGCTTCACTGAAGGCAGTCTCATCTGGGGCTGGTTTCACACGGGGGAAAGCCATTTCGCACTGAAGGAAGGAAGGAAGGAAGGACATCTTTATGAAGACTTTGACACACACACACACACACACACACACACACACACACACTGCACTATATTCATCCTCAGTGGTCCCATTTAGTCACTGTTCATATATGTGCTTTTACCACCAAACAGCAATCTGTGCAAGTGACGCAGCCACCAACAACAAGCAGGTATTGAACAAACAGGACAGTTTTTGTTTTTTAAGGCAAGGTAGGGCCTCCAATTTGATCTCACCCATCTCTTCATGTGTACTTATGTGTGGGTCTAAAAGTCTGATTCCTACTCCAAGGCATTACAAAAATTGATGTCAACCCTGGGCACTACTTTTTTCCTAGCATATTTTGAGAATGCAGGTGCACCATTTCGTGGCTGTATCTGGAAAGCTTCCACAGTCTCCAATCTCGCAGCTTGCTGGGTTGATTTTTAGCTTCCCAAGAATAACTTCTCAAACTTAAGACTGCCAGTCACATTCAAAACCACCTGTCAGGCCTACTCACCACATAGAAGTCAAAAGGGATGTGAGGCACAAAGGGCCGGAACCTGAAACATAGGAAAGTGAGCTTTGATTTTGCTCTTGCCAGATTTTACAGTACATTCAATAACTACCTCACTGGTTTGATCATGTTCTTTAGCTTATCCTGACTTTACTTACGGGATGTTATAAGGAAGAAGGATGTGAAGCTGACACCAAGAGCCTATGTGTCATTATTCAGCCCCAGTATATTCAATGAGTTACTCCCAAGTAGGCACACTTATGCTTGGGAGGAAGCCACAGCAGCAGAACCAATGAGGTTTTCCACCTAGAAAACTTGGCCATCTAAACCATAGTGTGTTCTGTCTACCAAGACACACTGTTTCAGTTGTTCCATTTTGGCCTTGTATGGATGGAAATGTCTCCTGTCTGAACGCCTGCCTGCTTCCAGTCACTGCTGCCAAAACTTTGCTGAACAGACCAGTGGGCTTCCTTCAGTATTCCCTGAAGAGAACCCTGCCTGAAACCCTGGACAGCAGCTGCCAGTTAGTGGAGACAATACTGAGCAGGTAGATGGACCAATGGCCCTGCACAATATAGGGCAGTTTCCTGTGCTTGTGCTGCTAGAAATGGACAGGCGCCTAACTTTGTGAGGGACTTACCCACTGCCAGGACCACCCCGAGAACCAAAGCGTCCGCCACGACCACGGCCCCTGTCACCCCTGAAAGAAATCATGGGGGAAGAAGAGGGGGGGGGGAGTCATGAGCCACAAGCAAGAGCCACAATCTGCTATCAGCTGTTCCCAGAGGTTTGGTTCCTTACACCCTCTCCCCCCCCCATTTACATTAAGCATTGGGCAACTGGTGCCCTCCATCTGGAAGCCCATCATTCATGACTATTGTCCATGTTGGCTGGAGCTGATGAGTGTTGGAGTCTATCAACATCTGCTGGGTTGCAGGGTCCTCATGTGTAGGGCTGACAATACCAGGTTGGGCAGACCAACGGTTATCCTAAGTTCACTTCCTTCTGCTAACCAGTCAAGTCACACATGCCTTTCGAAGCTCAATAATACCCAGGCCACCCAAAGCCCCAAGCCCAACCTGCTCTTGTTGTGAAGACTATCTCCCCATTATCTGCTGACTGCAGAGAGGTAGACTGCATCTGCCCCTGGAAGTCCCACCTTCAGCTACCTCACCCCTCCCTGTTACCAGTATCTAATGTAGAGAGGGTAGATTACTTCAGTACATGGAGGTCCACCCTTTGGCTACCCTGTTTCTCCCCACCCTTTCAGAGAAGTAGACTCCTTCTGTACCTGGGGGTCCACCCTTTGGCTGTTGTATCTCTCTCTCATAGGAGGGCAGTGGTGTCCACCAACTTGGATGGCTATAAAAATGAATTTGGCAAATTCATGGGAGAAGGAAAGTAGCTATGATGCCTCTGAATGCCAGTGGCCAGAAAGGGAGAGGTGGCTATTTGTGTTGGGGTCATCCTGTTTGTCTGCTTCCCTTTGGGGCAGCTGGTTGTGCACTGTGGGAACAGGATGCTGGACTAAGTTGGGCCATTGGGACCTGATCCAGCAGCCGGGCTCTTCTTCTGTTCATAGAACAGTGGCAGTTAGAAGGGAGCATCCAGGGGCATCTAGTCCAACCCCTGTTGGAATCTCGAGTCCTGCCCTCCAGAGCAGGAGAAAACAATCTCGCTCCATCTTCCATGTGTCCTTAAGAGGGGCAACGGGAATTCCATCTTTAGCCATCCTGTCCTTCCCCGTTACAGTATATGGCACTTGGCAGGGGGATAGGGCAGGCGGACGACAGCTGGAGGTGGAGCTTCCAAGTGCAGAAGCAGTCTATCTCTCTCGCGCGCGCACTCCCATATTCAGGTAGAAAAGCAGACTCCTTCCGTCCCTGGAGGTTCGGGGGTTTCCTTGTCCTGCTTATTGAACAGTACGCCCCAAATAAGCGCCAGCCCCACAAAAAGTGAGCGCCCGCCTTGACCCCCAATCCTTCCATTCCCCTCTCCCTGCCCCCAATTCCCCTCCCCCACCCACGTGCTAGCCCCTCCCCCATTTCTCCCCACTCCCGTTACTCGCCTCATGATTTCGACGAGCAATAACCGTCGCTGATCCTCCGGCGTTTAAAAAAAGGAAACGGTGCGGCGAATGAGGGGATTTGGGGGGGTGGAGCGGAGGAAATATGAAAGAAAAGCCGCCCGGCCTACACTTGCGCCCGCCGCTCTGCACACCTCGCAACAAGCTGCACCGCTATTGGTCCCCTTAGGCAGTAGCAGCCGCCGTTATTGGCTGCCGCCGCGGCTCCCCTCCTTCAGCCAATCCTGTCCTCGCGTCCCACAGTGGCTTCCCGCCCGCGTCTTAGCTTCCGTCATCTCATTGGTTCATTTGGACCGTCTGTCATTCGGAAGACAAGCGCACGGCCCGCGAGCGGCGAGCCAATGACAAAGTTGGCAGCGGGAAGTGTGACCAGTAGGGCAGGGCTTAGTGGGAGCGGGAGGGGAGGAGGGACCGCGCAATGGGAGGTGGGGAAGGCGCATGTGCGGTTTCTGGGCAGCGGAGGTCTTTGGAGACCGCTAGAGGGCGAGAAGGAGGCCGAAAGAGGCGAGCGAAGAGGGAGACAATAGTGCTTATTGCGCACGCGCAGAACATTGTGCGGCAGTTATAGAGCATCAGTGAAGCTTCTTCCTTGCAAGCAGCAGAGTGGCGCAGCGGAAGCGTGCTGGGCCCATAACCCAGAGGTCGATGGATCGAAACCATCCTCTGCTAGCCCGGTATTTTTAAAATTAGTGCGATTTGGTTTATTTTAATGAAAATATTTAAATTAAATTTTAAAAAATCTTATGAAGCTAACGCAGTACCATATTTTGCAGCAGATTACTAAAACCCAGCATGGGATTATCAAAACCAGATAAATATTCTTTCCTTTTTTTGGTAAGTGTTATGTTGATTTCAGTTACAGGTAGGTAGCCGTGTTGGTCTGACTGACAGTCGAAACAAAATTAAAAAATTCCTTCCAGCAGCACCTTAGAGACCAACTAAGTTTGTCATAGGTATGAGCTTTCGTGTGCATGCACACTTCTTCATACCTATGACAAACTTAGTTGGTCTCTAAGGTGCTGCTGGAAGGAATTTTTTTATGTTGATTTCAGTCCTTCTCTCCTACAATTTTTACCCATATATCAGGAACATAGAAAGCTGCCTTATACTGATTCGGACCATTGGTCAGTCTAGATCTCCTGGGGTCTTTCCCAGCCCTTCCTGGAGATGTCAGCAATTAAACCTGCCGCCTACATGCAAAGTAGATCTCTACCTGTTGAGCTACAGCCTTTAGTATACAGTCAGAGGCGATCCCATTGCAAGATTCCAGCTGCGAACATAGGCTGGAACAAGTCCCATCCCAACTCTACAATTCTACAACTCTCTTTTATAATTATTAAGTTTTTTTAAAAAAATATATCCATAACCTTAACCAATTAATTTCAAACTTCAAATTGGTTATGCATTTGTCTTATAATTTGACCTCCCACCTTCCCTTCCATCCTGTTTTCATAGCCATCCCTTTTATCTGTTGTGTAATACCGTATCACAATTTTCACCCGATACCTATTCCTCAATTACATCACACATTTCATCCTATATACCGGTGTGATCATTTTTTCCCATTGCTCAGTTTTCAAATACCGCCCGCACTTTCAATTGGTTGTTATATTCAATCAATCAACCTTTATCAATCAAAGGTTGTTCTATTCTACAACTCTCGTTGTGTGTTCTTTTTTACCTGAGCTGGTACATGCTGGAGCAGGCAAGGGAGAAAGGATTCTTCAGTCCTACAGGTGGCGGTGTTGTCCTTCAGATGGTCAAACTCGCATTCGGTGCTCACCTGTTGAGCATAATGCTAGGCCCCTACTTTTGAGGCATGTGGAGAGCAAGGCACTCTGAATGGGCTCCCTAAGACCTTTTGGACCCCTATGCTGCCTTACCGGGTCAGTATTTTCATTATAAAATGGAAAATTGAAGAAGATGAAACTTTACAGAAAAGTATGAAATAGCCCAGATATCAAGGTAGTGTTTATTGGGGTGCTATCCAGGTGTTTAGTCATGCTTGATTATCGTCTTCCAAAGCAACAACTCTATTCCAAACTTAGAAATGGAAAGCGCAATGCTGGTGGTCAACAAAAGAGGTTTAAAGACTCTCTCAAGGCAAATCTTTAAAAATGTAGTATAAACACAGACAACTGGGAAACACTGGCCTGCGAGCGCTCCAATTGGAGAACAGCCTTTACCAAAGGTGCTGTGGGCTTTGAAGACACTCGAACTCAGGACGCAAGGGAGAAAGGTGCTAAGAGGAAGGCACGTTTGGCAAATCCACACTGTGATCAACATCCCGCCCGGAAACCTATGCCACCACTGTGGAAGGACGTGTGGGTCTAGAATTGGCCTGCACCAGGCATAGGCAAACTCGGCCCTCCAGATGTTTTGGGACTACAATTCCCATCATCCCTGACCACTGGTCCTGTTAGCTAGGGATGATGGGAGTTGTAGTGATCAACATCCCGCCCGGAAACCTATGCCCCCACTGTGGAAGGACGTGTGGGTCCAGAATTGGCCTGCACCAGGCATAGGCAAACTCGGCCCTCCAGATGTTTTGGGACTACAATTCCCATCATCCCTGACCACTGGTCCTGTTAGCTAGGGATGATGGGAGTTGTAGTCCGAAAACATCTGGAGGGCCGAGTTTGCCTATAACCGGGCCTCCACAGTCACTTACAGATTCATTGCTAAAACCGTGTTTATGGAAGACAATCTTAACGGCTACGAGGGATCGCCGAAGAAGAAGAAGAAGATGAAGAAGGTCGTGCCCACAACTTCCTCCAAAGAACCTTGGGAACTGTAGTTTAGGAGGACGAGATGACTTCTGGCATGCACCCTTCCAATGCTAAAATTCTCTGGATGCCTCCAGGGTGCTCTGCAAAAGTGGGAGGTCAAGGAGGGCTCCTTCCAGGGCACTCGGTTTGTGGCTTATCGCCCTGATCAGTGTGTTCGGCTTGGAGACATTCCTTGCCATGTTTACTCAGAGGTAAAGTCTGTTTGCCACAATTTAACTTCCCCAGATAACGGCCATAGCTGCCAAGTTATCCCTTTTTTACAGGGATTTTCCCTTATGCTGAATAGGCTTCCTCGCGAGAAAAGTGAAAACTTGGCAGCTATGATAACGGCGCCTTGCAGCGCAGCCCTCTGAAGTTGAGAGTCAGCATTTCACCCAGTCCAGGGGCAGGAAACTTTTTCCAGCCTGAGGGCCAAATCTGCTCCTAGGCAGCTTTCCGGGGGCCGCACCTCTTAGGTGGGTCAATGGGTGTGACTGTTACCTTTGCATAGAAAGCTCCGAGTTGTCATGTTTTGCATAGAGAGGCTGGGGTGTGTGTAGTGGTTAGACTAGGACCCAAGAGAGGCTAGGGTTCAAATCCTGCACTCCACCATGAAGCATTCTGGGTGTGACCTTTGGCCAGTCTTCTCTCTCTCTCTCTCTCTCTCTCTCTCTCTCTCTCTCTCTCTCTCTCTCTCTCTCCTTACCTGCTTCACAAGATTGTTGTGAAAAATCATAGAATTGGAAGGCACCCTGAGGGTCATCTAGTCCAACCCCCTGCAATACAGGAATCTTTTGCCCAGTGTGGGGCTCAAACCCTCGCTGGGGTTCTTGTGAAGCCAAAAAAAAAAAGGAAAAAAGAATGGGGGAGAGAAATCACACAGGCAGCCTTGAGCTATTTGGAGGAGCAGCAGGATGAAAACCTGTTGATGTGAGATCTGTCTCGGTAAAATGAAGCTTCAAATTGCTTGATGCCACTGACAGGATCTTTCTTCTTCAAAATTGCACAGTGTGCCTGGCGCTCATTTGGAATGCTAATAACATTCATAGTACATCAACAGTGTTCTTTGATTCGTCCCAAGTTAAAATATCGCTACTACCGGTTTATTATTATTAATTACAAGAACAACAATAACTCTTGTTATTACTCTATTTATTTATTTCTTATTGAATTTAGGTCCACACCTTCCTACTTATGGAGCCCAGGGTGGCAGACCTAGACTCATAGAATTGTAGAGTTGGAAGGGACCCTGAGGAGCATCTAGTCCAACCCCCTGCAATGCAAGAATCTCAACACACCCAACCTTTGGAACTCCCTTCCCATTGACATCAAGCAGGTGCCTTCACTGTGCTTTTTTTTTTTTTGCCGCTGGCTAAAAACATTTTTTTCCATCAGCCTACCCAGATTTATTACTAGTTCAAAAAAAATGTGTGTGTGTTTTAATAGTTGTTTTAATCCCCAATAATTTTACTGTTTTATTCCTTTTGCAAACCACTTGGAAGTTTTTTCCACCCCCGAGTGGTATATAATTTTTTATGAAACGAATAAACAAAATGTGCAATTAAAAAAACCCTAAGGGCAAACTGTTTCAAACATTTCAGCATATAGTGACATTAAAAAAACAATCTAAAAACAATGGCAATTGATTTAAAAGAGAACGGCTAATAATAACAAGAGGGAAGGATTTAAAAAATCTCGGCTCTCCTCTCTCACGCTGCCTTATTGTTCCTTGACATTTAGCTGAGCGCTTCATCTGTTGCTTCCGACGTATTTCTTTGCATTCCCGACTTGTAGGTATGTTTCCCTTCACTTTAATTAAACCGCCTGGGGACTCTGCATATTAAGCGGCATATAAATATTGGCGGCAGTGGCGACGGCAGCGATGTCCGGACTTGAAATCCCGCAACCCGTGGGTCCTTTGCTGGGCGATCTCTGTTTGGAAAAATCCTGTGTGCCTGCTTTTAATGGCAAGGAGAGGGAGCGGGGGGTGGGGTGTCGCGGGCAGGAAGGAGTTAAGGCGCCTTGTCGGTGGTGCTGATGATCGCAGCCGCCCTGTCATTGAATGAAGAGAAGAAGAAGGAAAGAGGCAACTCGGGGACCTTGCAGTTAGATAAACCTCTGCTCCTCTCTCTCCACTCCAGGCTGAGTTACGGCAAGGAAGGCAGCAGGCAGAGGCAGGCAGTGGCGGACGCAAACTCAACACAACTTCTTGGGGAGCAGAGATTGGCTCCAGCGTGGGGCAGAAGCCGGCCGTGGGGTGGTGTTCTTTTTTTGCACCGCAGGAGAGGAGAAGAGGAAGAGTTTGCGGAGAGGCGGAAGGGAAAGGGTCAAGCGCCAAAATGCGGGGAGCTGGCAAGGTGGGCATAACTGGGCTGAGCTGGCACGCTTGAAAGATTGGCACGCCTTAGCACAGCACCCCGTGCCACTCTCTGCGGGGTTTTGAAGGGGTGAGGAAGATTCGGGGCAGGTGGGTGCATCGGGGTTGCACCCGGGGCGAGGCCAGGGGATGAAGGCCTGGTGTCATGGCGGCAGTGGGGTGGCCCTCTGCGGGCTGTGGCTCTGCCCGGGGAAGCCCCTGAAAGTGGCGTCCCCCCACGGCCTGGCATTTGTGTGCTGGATCCTAGTGGCCCTCTCTCAGCTGGGCCCGGCACGTGCAGCCAACTTGACCATCGCCGTGGTGCTTCCCGAGCGCAACACCACGTACCCCTGGGCCTGGCCACGGGTGGCACCCGCCATACAGCTAGCCGTCCGCAAAGTCAATGCTCGGCCGGACCTGCTTCCGGGCTACACCGTCCAGCTGGTCTTTGGAACCAGCGAGGACGAGCACGGCGTCTGCTCGGACAGCCTGGCCCCCATATCGGCCGTCGACCTCCAGATGAGCGCCACCCCAGACCTGTTTGTGGGGCCCGGCTGTGTCTACCCCGCAGCCCCTGTGGCCCGCTTCACCCGCCACTGGGGGCTCCCGCTGGTGACTGCCGGGGCCGAGGCCGTTGGGTTTGCCAACAAGGCCAGTGGATATGCTTTGACCACCCGCACCGGGCCGAGCCACGGCAAGCTGGGCGATTTTGGGGCCTACCTCAACCAGCACTTCAACTGGACGCGCCATGCCATGCTCCTCTACTGGGACAACAAAAACGACGACCGCCCTTGTTTCTTCGCCGTGGAAGGTCTGTACCTTAGGCTGCCAGCCTTGATGAACATGACGATGGAGGACATTCCTTTCTTGGAGGCGAACTACACCGCGCTGATACGCGACATCAAGCGAAAAGCCAGGAGTAAGTACGGAGCCGCTCGGCTATATCCTTGTTCCTCACCTGGGATTTGATTTTCGTACCTGTAGGACTCGCCGGGCGCACTGCGTCCACCTCAGGAGGCAAAGAGGTTCCTTGACAGTACAGTGGAGTGGTTAGAGCGTGGAGACTGGGTTCGAATCCCCGCTCCGCCACAGAGCCCACCGGGTGGGCCAGTTGCTCGATCTCAGCCTGGCCTACCTCTCGGGGTTGTTGTCAGGGCAGAATGGGGAGGGGGCAGAACCCCATGCGCCGCCTCGCGCTCCTTCCTTGGGCAGGTGGGAATGTAGTGGCTGAATGAATCTTCGCATGCCCTCTTTTCGGTCTGTTCTGAGGTGAGCCCAAATCATTGTAAAAATTTGGGTGAAGCTCTGGGTGCCTCTGTGTCCCAGACACTCTGCTCCCTTGATTGAGAGATGGACCGCAGAACCTTTTCCTGGAGCCTCGGAAGTACCCAAAATGAGTACCTCTGGGCATGTGCAGAGATAGAGAACGTTCACAGCTGCTGGGAGCCCAGCTCCTAGGACAAAGGAGACGCGGCACATTCCTGTTTAGAAATGGTTTTGCCATTATCTCCTCCCCACTTTAGCAACTGCCCCCCCCCTCAAGTAAATCATTTTTGGCCACTGCAGATCCCCATCAACAAAACTCCTTGCTCACCTCAGCCCCATTGATTTTCCACTCCAGGTTTCCCTGTTCAATCCCCCTTTCTCCCTCCCCAGGCAAGAATTCTCACCCTGCCTTCTTCCGGGTGAGGCAAACACTGCAGGGACAGCGTTGGCAGAACTGAGCCAACTCCACTGCCATTTTAAACTCTTCTTTTCCCTGTTAGATTTCCTACCTTCATCCCCCACCACCTCAAGTTAAACAGTTTAGGCTTCCCCTTGTCCTCCCTTTGTACGTTTTATAAAATCCCAGCCTCCCTCAAGGAGCTCGGGGCCACTTGCAAAACCCGAACTCGACATTATCCTTGCACAACAGCCCTAAGAGGTAGGTTCAGGGTCACCGAGGGCAAGTGAGGGATTTAATCCGGCTCCTCCCAGCCCGGCCCTGTAAACTGGGGTGGAGAACCTGCGCCTCCAGATGTTGCCAGACTCCGACTCAAGTCAGAGCTGACGGGAGTTGGGGTCTAGCAACCTCTGGAGGGCCCCTGCTCTAACCACTACACCACTCTGCTTCTCCAATGCACTGGCTTATTTTGTAGAATCCACTGCACAGATCCTTTCCTCAATCCTTGGCAAGCTGGGTGGGGGTGGAACTGAAGTTCTCCTGCTGCTGTTTCTTGATGATTGAAGCAGACAAGGAGGCAGAGAGGTCTGGCCGCTTGCTCCTTTTTTCATAAGCCTGTGCTCGCGTCATGTCGAGTGGTGGAATAGCTGAGGGTCGGCGAGGGGAGACCTGCGTAGCTCAGTGGCAGGGCCTTTCCCCTCGCATACAGAAGGTCCCAGGTTCAATCCCCGCATCGCCTCCGGGAAACAGATTCTGCTGGAAGATTCAGGGCAAGTAAAATAAAGTCCTTAGAGTTAAACTGTGGAACTGCCTTCTGCAGGAGACGGCGATGGGCTGGTTTTTAAAGAGGTTTGGACAAATCCAGGAAGCGGAAGGGCTACTAGCCATGGTGCTATGCAGTTGCCAGAAGCCGCTTTAGGAAAGACGGCTCTTGTGTTCGAATCCTGCCTGCGGGCTTCCCACGGGCATTTGGGTGGCCGCTGTGGGAACAGGATGCTGGTCTCGATGCCCTGATCCAGCGGTCTCTTCTTATGTTCTTAAAGGAGCCTTTTACTGGGTTCAGATTGCTGCAGCACCTAGCTCTCTGTAATCTCTACACTGGCTGGCAGCAACTCTCAGGCAGGGAATTTCTCCCAGCCCGACTTGGAGAGGGCGGGATTTGAACCTGGAACCTTCTGCATGCAAGGGGGAAGCTTTGCCCCTGAGCCACATCCCTTCCCCGGCAGCCTGGCTCGGTATAAAGCATTTTCCTCTGTTCCCCAAGCAAAGTAATTAATCCGGTCTCCCACGGGGGTCTCCTGCTGTCCCACTGCGGTAGGTAAGCAAGGAAGGATGTTTCTCGGAAGAAAGCAGCCTCTCCTTGCCTCTTAAATGTGTGCATTTTCAGCGTGTTGGCATGATTCCATTTCAAGAACGCTGACGTCCTCCTATAGGATGCACCTGCTATTGTATTTGTGGGGTCGTTCATTTCCCTAACCAGAATCCGGCTTTGGGGCCACGCTCCTCTTTCGGCCAACGGGCCCTCCTCTGTCATCTGAGCCTCTCTGGTATTCGGAGGTAGACTGCCTCTGAAAATGGAGGCTTTATTTGGAGTCCACACTTAGTTATGCAGGGTGATGGGGGGGGGGACTGCCCTCTGTCGATCTGCGCATAGAAGTGTTTGCAGGGAATGTTTGCCGATTAGCCGCAAGAACCTTGTCGAGTCCGAGAGGCTCATGGTCGGGGGGGGGGGGCAAAGGGGGCACCTCCACACACTCCTTGCCCCCCCTCGGAAAAAAACCCCTGATATAATCAGAGGTAGGCTGCTTCGAGGTTCTCTTTGAGATGATCCTGTCTCATCTCTGCAATTATATCGCCTACCAGAATGTGCCTAGTTAGTTGTATATGCACAGACATATTGTAGCGGTGAGTTCCGTAAGTTAAACCTGCATGGTGCACATGCACAGACATATTGTAGCGG